>NC_137695.1:94629110-94639110 GCF_964034855.1 Anser brachyrhynchus
AAAGAAAAGAAAAGAAAAGAAAAGAAAAGAAAAGAAAAGAAAAGAAAAGAAAAGAAAAGAAAAGAAAAGAAAAGAAAAGAAAAGAAAAAAGAAAAGAAAAGAAAAAAGAAAAATTGTCTAAGGTTTCATAGTGGCAAAAAACATGTAATCACAAAGTAAAATAACATTAATTACAGAAGAACTTGTAAAAGCACACAGAAACTTCATCTTCATGAAGTTGCACATGTCTAGAAACAGGAAATAAGAAAGATTTACATTTGAGCATGTAGATGTAAAAGATGATATTTTGTTTATCTTCTTCTACATTGCATAGGAAGAGAAAACAACAATGAAAACAAAACCAGAGCATAGCAGGAGTAGGGTATGTGTTACTTCTGTCAGCTATATAATGGCACGGGTGTGCCTTATAAACCTGTAGGAGAAATGTTCAAGGGGAAATACAGAAGTAGAAGCTCTGTAATAATAACGTAGATTAAAAAATCAGATCTTATGTATAATTAGGTGGCACAAAAAAAAATGAATTGTAGCCAGAGCTAGCTGCCTGTGACAAGTTAGGGGGGATGCAATACATCAGTGTACCATCATCAGAATGGTGACGCTTCTGAATAAGAAAAAACGCATGTTGGTACTTACCTTCTCCCTCCATGTTTGAGGTCTGTGTTTATATTCAGTGCCAGCTGCAAACTTCCATAGTTACCCTATGTTTATGCTTGATCTCACCTCCCGTATTTGTGCCATCCACACAGGGGATAGTTATGGTCAGAATCTCACACTCGCTATAACAGCTGTGTAGACCTATTATTTTTTTTTAACATCTGCAAAAGGCAGGGCATAGGGGAGAGAATGGATTGTGTATGCTAGCAAACACTGCTATTGCCAACCTCACTCTCTTTGAGCAGAGTAGCTGCCTCAGTTCTGAGCTCTTTGTGAATCATGATGCCACTCTAAATTCCTGCATTGGCAGTTTTTTTTTATTCCTTTTTTTTTTTCTTTATCCCCAATACTGCAGTTGTAGGCCATAGCTTAGCTCTAAACAAGTAATCTTTACATTCTTCTGCAAACAATCAACAGAAATCTAAACATGTGCATAACAGAATATAGTAAGAACAGAGCTCTAAATTTAGAAGTCATGCATTTGGGATTTCAAAGCTGCTTCAAGTGCTGTTAGTACTTTTGGCAGCCCAGATTTATGTTAATTACATGAGAGTTGCTGGAGATGTCTCTTAGTGTCTGGACGTTTTTGCATGTACTCTGTCTGTCTTGGTTTCCTGCATGCCACAGTCTTTAGCCGAATGTCAAATTTTAGTTGCAATGCTGAAATCATAATTCCACACAAATTCTAAAGGGCCAGAGAGAGAAGTATTTCATGCTTAGGTTTCTGCAGCAATATGGACTCAGTATTACAAACCACCTAACATGTGACTACTGCTGAAGGAAGCAGGCACAGCTGGCAGCTGCGTGGATGAGCAAGCACATTGAATGAGAACATTTTTCAAGCACTGGTTAGGGAGAGAGAAAAATATGCAAATAATTTCTTTGGCAGTGTTTATTTATTTATTTTGGAGCTCACCCCATTGTTTGTCATCATGATAGTTTTTGACAGATCATGTGTTGTGGTTACTTTGTATTTCAAAGGCGGATGTTCTGATATAAGGGATGCTGCCCACCCCACTTATTAATAGAGAGGGGTTGTAAACTTCCATAACTGCACATAACTGTCATATCATATGTTATGCCTTGTCTAGGAGGAATGTTTTCATCTCTGAAAAGATAGACAACAATAGACAATAACGTACTATAATTTGTGACAGCCAGATTGTCTTTGCTGGGAAATGTGATGACCAAGCTGGGCAGATCATTTGGACGGTGAAGGCAAAAGCCACCTGATTATTCAATACATGTACTTGAATGAGGTTTTGTGAATGTAGAGCCAGTGCAGTCATTTCACTTGTACACTAAATGTGGCAAATGAAAAGTCCATTTAATTTCTATACAGACCTTCTTCTTCTTGTCCCAGATCTTTTACCTCTTTCAGTCATGTTTGGGATCGAGGACAACTGATTGAACAGATGTAACAGCTGCTTTGATTACAACATGAACCCTGTAATGCTGAAGCTTTGTATCAGACCTTGCATATATTCATGGAAACTTCTGCTCCTATGAGAACTTAGCAAGACAAAGTGATGCTCCGCAGAATCTAGCCTTTCTCAAAGTAGGATTCCCTTAAGTTGCATTCCCTGATTCACTGTGGTGACAGTGGAGTCAGCCACTGGCTACACAGCAAAATCAGCTCCAGGGCAGGAAGCAAGGTGGAAAAATGGTACTGCAATATTCCAAGTCCAAACAGCAAGGACATTAATGTCCAGTCAGTAGAGCTTATTTAAAAGGAAGCTTGACAGCAAGATGGAAAACCCTTCTTTAGTTAGAGTTGGCTCAGGTATTTTCAATGTTTGTAGAGAAAACCAAATTTTGCTTTCCAGCAAGGGAATGCCAGGACCAGGATAAGATGGGGGGTGGGGGTAGGGGAACCCTTGCAATGTGAGTGGAAAGGAAAGAGGAAAAGGGGACAATTAAATAAAATGCTGAGGGAAGAGGCCTGGAAAGTTGACCTTTTTTCTTGCTCCTGTCCAAACTTGCTTTTTTGGACAAAATGCGCCTACAGTTGGGGATGTCCTCCTTCCACATGGAGCACTCTACCTTGGCACTACAGGCTACCCAGGAAAGGGGAAGGAAGACAGTAGGCTCAGAACTATTTGTTACCTCCAGGAACTGCCTACTTTGCCGTGTTTATGGATGACCATTTTATGCTGAGGGGAATTCATACCATGTCATATCTATACAAGGTACTGCTTTCTACTGATGGCATACCTTCTGCAAATTTAACCTGGCAAAACTATCGGTCTTGAATTCTTTTCTGGCTGCAAAAACTGCTGTCTGTGGCTGTTTGTGGCAGCTGACTGGGCTACTCTTTTTATTCTTTAAATACTACCTGCGGTACTGGAAACAGATCCGAAAGAACCAGTGCTGGTAACCCCAGCAGATGCCTGAAGCACAGTATATTCATAAGTTCATGTTGCCCTTCCACCAGTTCAAGTGCATACCTGGAAAGGGGCACATTTTCCGTCAGGGAAACTCCCCTCTGCCCAGACCTTCAGGTTCCATTTCTCCAAGGCAGCTAAGGAAATCATTTCTAAGGAGCAATACATTAACATATGTTTTTAAGCTGGAACAGGTCTAGATCTGCTAGTAGGCATGTTATGAAACTCATGTGTGTGTAAGTGGTTCTGTGGATGTCATTTGCACAAGCAAAACCATGGCTTGACTCTTTAGTTACCAACATTTAGTTCTTGGACTACAACTTGAAAGAATTAATTTATAGAGGTGTCTGGGAGCCCTAAACTAATTCTCCTTCACTCACGTTGTCCCTTGCAGTGAATGCTCTTGCCCTTATGGTGCCTGAGTAGGGCTGCACCCCACCCTTTATCTTGCTCCCCTTCTGATCAGGCCTCCATTCACCCCATGCTTCTTTGTATAAAACCTCATTGTCTATTGATTCCAAAATATGGTCTGGAGGCTTATGATAGTACCAGGTACATTTATTTATATGCAAAACTCTTTTCAAAAAAGAGGATTAAGGGCTAGATCCCTTGCTTCTATTAAAAGTGAAATCCAGCTGCCAGTCAATAATCAGCACCACACCACACTTAAAATATATATGTATATATATATTTAAAAACAAACAAACAAATAAACACACAAGAATGACAATAAAATTAGAATGTCTGTGAATTAACAGTTATGTTTCTCAGCCTGCTCCCTCTCTGCACATAATTCTGTATACTCTAGTCACCCTACACCTGTCTCAGGGTGGCCTCCTCCTCAAACTGTGAAAGAACTGGACACAATACTCCAGGTGTGGTGTATTTTTACATCTTTTTATGTAGCAACTACAACAAAGGTTACTAAGCTTGATAAAGCTTAATGAAGTCCAGTTAGTGCCTCAGCCTGTTTAAACAACATACAAAAATCCCCCTAGCCCCCAGACACTACCTATAATTTGTTAGCTATGTTCCTGTGCAGCTTTAGTCAACATGAGGAAGAGATATCTCAAATACTCTCTTGGAGAAAAAGTAAATAAAGAATAATTTTACCCTTAAAAGGAATTTTTATATATTTATTATGTGTTCAAATATTTTAAAAGAAAGAATATCATAAAAGCCTTTTAATTATATATTAATATATTAATTGTTTTGTCATACAATAATTCTAACGCTCACAGTAAAATTACTTAGTAAATATTCTTGCAATGCTAGTACACAATAGTAAGCCTCCACATGACCTCTGACTAATTTATAAGAATGGAAGAGCTTTGTATGTGTAGTATTCTAGCAAAATCTAACATTACATACTTCAACAGGTTTAATCTCTTTCTAATGTCTGTGGATGAAGAGTAAGACAAAGAAAATCTATATACCATACCTTTGCTGAATAAACTCTACTATTAATTTTCTCATAAAGTTATATATATATATATATTTCTTTGTAGAGATATAGAAAACAAAGAAGAAGGAAGTAAAGAAAAGGTGTACATAAAATATGAAAGTTTGAACTGTCATTTGGAAACCCCTAAATTCAAAACAGTTATATTGACTGGATTTTTGAAGACATTTTGCAGTTCTAGAATATATTCAACATATGTTTTAATCAAGAATTGTCAGTCAGTTTTTGTCAGAAAAGGAAATGGAAATTTTCCAAATGGAAACAGGTCACTGAAGTGTAATGCAGAGATTTGTTCTAGATAAGTTTTTTTTTTTTTATTTTACCATGCTAAAAGTGTTTAGAAATCATGTACTTACCACACACTTTTTTTTTTTTTTTTTTTTTTTTTTAACACGTTCTTTTTATCTTGCAGGCACACATTTGTAGTTAGGTCTATGGCTGTAGAAAACTGGCAAAGGCTGAGACTTTTCTCAGCATGGGCAGGTAACATTGTCATTCTTATAACCTCTCTGGCACTGAATATCTACACGAAATGATAAATGACCTGAGTTCAGTTCAGTTATTGATTGGTCTTAGTGAGTTCAAATTTTCTTTGGGGAAACTTTGTATCCTCTTCAATAATAAATATCATTGCCCTAAATGTCAACTGACTGAGAGTCATTTAGGTCAACCTGACCTATCATATAAGTTCACATAAAAAGAATTGTGATATAGAAATAATCCACTTTGGCTACAGAAGCATTGGGGGGGGTCATGTTCAGCTGATTATTTGATGTCCAGCCCTTTCTAAGCTTATCCTTTGCTATCAGGGAAATTTTACCTATTTGTTCATTTACATCTATTTTAACATAACCATTTACTCTTCACATTTGACCATATGGAAATGGGTTGTTGCTCATGTTCATGATTTTACCAAATAAGCTATGTTGCCCTCTATGTACAAAAAAACAACCATGATAGGTAAAACCTGTGAGACATTTAGCCAAAATTACCAAATAGCCTTTAGCTTATATTTAGCCTATAGCTGCTATTTAGTCAACAACAGTTTTTAGCTTCTTGGCAAGGGGGACATGAAGGTGAGACGGTGATTTTATTTTATTTTATTTTATTTTATTTATTTTATTTTATTTTATTTTATTTTATTTTATTTTATTTTATTTTATTTTATTTTATTTTATTTTATTTTATTTTATTTTATTTTATTTTATTTTATTTTATTTTATTTTATTTTATTTTATTTTATTTTATTTTTTTTTTTTTTTCCATGGAAAAGACCATTGGATATGTTCATGTCTGTGATTTCCTCAGATGCAGCAAAAAATATATATATTTTGTCTTACTACATTTAAATTCTACCCTGGCTTAGCACAAAAACCTAAGACAACTCCAGTACCAAAAGCACATGCCTAAAGAAAAGTGGGAGAGACAGGTAGTGTTATTTTTATGAGAGTATTCTCCCAGTCATCAACCATACATGACGTGGGGATTTCCTAAGCCTAAGTACTGTCCTGTCAGGTAGCTCTTATTGATGGATTTTTCTTCCATGAAATTATCTAGACTTTTATTTTTTATTTTTAATCCAAATATGTTCATAGCATCCAGGGTTTGCCATTTTATCAACAAATATTTCAGTGCCATCTTTACTATTCTAAATACCATAGTATCATTATATCAAACTTACTGCCTACCTACCTATTCCTTTTCAGATGACTGATTAGCACAGACCTTTGAGACTTCTCAGGTAATTTCCCTTTATTATGAGCACTGACAGTTCACTCTTACCATCTGTTAAAAAATTGTTATCCATTTAGGAACCTTCCTGCAGCTTAGTTTCTTTAAAAGAGGTTTAAAAGATGTTTAAGAAGGTTAGATCAGCTAAACCTTTGTCCACTTTTGTTTGATTCTTTCAAAAATGTTCAAAATGTTTCAAAAGTTTATTTCCCAATAGTTCATGTTTATCCATTTATCCATTAATAAGAGACCCATCTTCTTTATAGATTGCACTTTTCCTAGCCATTGTCAGTCACTGATTTTATCGATAGTAACTATTTTCAGATAACAGATAGAAAAATTAAGTAAGAAGGGACAAGAATTTATCAATAATGTTTCTTAATTAGTGAATTTAATGAAAAGCTAAAATTTTTCTTTTATTTAATGATTGCTATTTAATGATTGCTGATATTTGTTTAATGATATTTGTTGATATTTATTTAGGCTTCGGAATTACTTTGATTTCTTCATTAGAATATGTAATATCTGGCCAACTGTTGTGCCAAAAGTCTCTCTCTCTCTCTCTCTCTCTGTCTGTCTGTCTCTCTCTCCCCCCCCCTCCTAGTATGTATTATTATGGAAAGTGTATAAAGCAGTATATAAAGCAAGTTTCTGTAAGTCAATGTTTAGTACAATGAATTATATTACTTTTCTTGATTTTTTTTTTTTTTTTTAATCACATCACCTTGGGTATTTGAGCAATCTGTGGTTAGTCTCAGTAGGACTATAATTGTTATGGTCTTCCTGTTTATTTATTTATTTTTAAATATATTATTCCATTTGGGAGGAGTTTCCCAAATTCCTAGAGTCATTGAAAAACAGCCTTCATAGTCTAGAGAATTCTACGTTTAGTTCTTTTCAAAAATTGCATATTTTCTAGAGTTAGTGATTCAAAAATGATTAGTAGATACTGTGTAATATCCAGGTAACAAATTTTCAAGCAGAAAGTGCTTCATCATCATAGAATCCTCTACCTATGTAATCTGTTTTTCTTCCAAACAGAATACTGTTACCTTAACATAATTATTCTCGGCAATTCTACAATTTACATTTCTCAGAATTCTTTTTTTTTTTTCCCTAATATTCCAAATATTCTGTGTGATTGGAGATTGGGTAATAGCACAATGGGACTGTGCTTTAATTTAAAAGTGAAATGACTGCCATTAGATTTTTCATTTATGTCTAATGATAAAAGACGGAAAGCTAATACTACAGTCTCCTGAATGACTCATGTAAACATGATTTTGGATTATAAGGGAAAAATGGCATTAAGAGATCAAAAATATAAAACTGATATGTGTGTCAAAGGAATCCTGCTTTTGGAAGGAATTCCAGTAGCATAGCAAAGAAACTTCTTGTCTGTTAAAAAAATCACCCCAAAATCTGGAAACGGTACTGTGACCAGGGCTGGAAATTGCAAGCAGACAGATAGTCCCTTTTTCTTTGCCCTAGAAGTGACCTGGAAGTGACTCATAAGTGACCTAGAAGTTTCCTGGAAGTGACTCAGGTACCTAAACGCAGATTCCAGAGGATATATGGGACCCCCCCACAAGGATGGCAGATATGACATGGTAACCATGGGAGACACACATACTTCCAGAGCAACAGCTGGTGACCAGGCAAGATGATGAAAATCATCTAAAATGGCTTGTGTTTAGGCAATCTTGCAATGCTGCTCTTCTGTCAGGCTGAAAAGATGACTTAAATGAAAAGAGAAAAAAAAAATGTCTATGGTATTCACTAACATGCTTTTCCTCATCTTTTATTGTTGTACTTGACATCCTGAGCTCTCCTAACTTAGAACAGCAGATGAAAATTAGAACTAGAGATACAAAGTACTATATAGTACTAAGTAACTAGTGAAATCAGGCCCCAAACATCTTGAATGTGTGAAATGTTTGGAAACTTTTCATCCTAAATCCTATTTATAAAATAAGTCACAAAAATATTAAAACACATGCTGATCAAAGACTTGCAGAAAAGAACAGTGGACTCTTATTCTTCTCCTGATTCATATTTAGTCTGTGATGTGGAGTAAATCATTTCATATGCTTGCAGACCCATTGACCTACAAGCAAACTCAGACTAGTTATGTTTTCCATTTTTCCTTTTTTTTTTTTGTTTCTTATGGATGAAAGAGTTACATACACAACGTGCAGTATTTTAGCAAATGGAAAAGAGTCTGAGGTAAATAAAGTCTGAGTAACTTACTAGAGGTAGTTACTACTAGGGGTATCTTTAGAGGTAAAGAATTCTCAGTCAGTTGAAAGCTTATGAGTTGCACACTGCTGTCTTACTTCAAAAGTAACTCAGTAAAAGGATAAGATGAATACAGCAATGTTTTTATTAAGTAAGCACATATTGTACAGAACATGTTTTATTGTTTAATTTTATTTTACTAAATGAAAGCCTGGATTATGTGGCATCTGGAGTATTAATGTAAAGACATTTTACCGGCTTATCAAAGTGATCCTTTTTAGCTATGCCTTTCAGCACAGTTGTGCAAACTGTCTGACAAAACCAACCAAACAAAAAAACCAACCCACCCCCCAAAACAAACAACAAACAAACAAACAAACAAACAAACAAACATTAAATCTCAGATAAGTGGAGAAAAGTAAAGTACACATGTATCCTGCTGGACACTAACCTCATTCCTTTATTTTTCACTATGTTCAAGAGCTAGAGGCTCTGACTGATCCAACTACAGATCAAGACTCAGAACCTGTAATTTCTTCAGAACAATGTGGGGATGTGTAAAATAAGTTCATAGTTCAGCAAAAAAAATCCATGAGCATAAGTCTAAGTACAGCTTTTCAGCACAGAAAGTATTTTGGTGTTAAATTCAAAGGCATTGTGTAAAACCTTTTGGCTGCAAGTTTCCTTGTGTTTAAGTGAAAAGTTAGAATATCATCAAAACAAGAGAGAGAAAAACAACGGCTCTGCTAAGCTATAAGCTACTTCATAAGCTTTTAAATATTCAGCTGTTCTGGTAATCTGAGGTACCTTAGACACTTCACTAATTAACTGAACAGTCACTAGCTCCTGTCATAAGCTCACATAAGAAAGTCTTGAATGTTTAAAAGTCATTAAAAAAATAAATAGCAGCAGAGAAAAATGTTCTCGATTTTTTTTTCATGTAATGAAAATATAATGTGGCTTACAAAAACAACAACAACAACCAAACAAGAAAAACAAAAAACAAACAACAACAACAAAAAACCACACCTGCCCAGACTGATGATAGGAGTAGAGCTAATAAGTCCTATAACCTATTATTTATTAAAAGCAATTTCCACATGTAGGAAATTCCACTATAGAAAAACAAAACAAAACAAAACAAAAAAACAGCCATCTATTGCTAGTACAGCAGTCTATCTCTGAAAGTGGCAGAAGTTTCAGAAGAAGGTATATAAAATGCTGCAGTGTTCCAAAGAATTTCTTCCTACCACCACCTCATTTGAACCTGATATATGACATTGAGTGGGTAGTTTTTATAAAGGCTCCTTTTCAAAAATGTTATTTACAGTCTTTTTATAAAAGTATCATTTCTATAAATTGAAAGGCCTAGGCCTCAATATCCTGTGGCAGTGAGTTTTGAAAGTTAACAATATGATATACTCCGTGTAGACTATGCTTAATTAGTAAATGATTAAAAAATAAATGTTGCTAACGTAAAAAGTCAGTGAAGTTTAACTCCTCAAACATTCAAAAAAGTAATTTATTTTTA
>NC_137695.1:94644110-94721205 GCF_964034855.1 Anser brachyrhynchus
CTGTCTTGCACTAGAGACCGAACCCAGAAAGTGACATTATCAGGTGGGCAGTTGATCCTTGCAGATGAACTAAAACTTAGTTCCCAGCATTCTGGTCACACATCCTGTTCTTAATCCACCTGTATCAGTCAATGAATAAATGTTCTGACTGCACATCACTTCTTCCTGGGTTTGCTCCTTTGATACGTGGTCATCAGAACTATCACCTTTAGTAATGATTTACTGGAAGAACTGCTTCTGAGAGCTCTTCTTAAATACTCCAAGCACACTCAGACAGGTTATTGCACACAATCATATTAATTGTAGAACTAATGTCTGATATTCCTTGACATGAATTAGGGAACATTCACATGGGTTCATGGAGTTGTTCCAGAACTTTAATGTCAAAGTTGGTAACTTCCAAATACGGAAGACAATGTTAATAGGATCAGGAAGGCAATAGCTTCCATTCTTAGAGCTGGATACAGAAGATATAAAGAGTGAAATCAAAGAGAAATATTGACGATGCAAATAGTAAGTAGATGACGGACATTGCACACATCTCCATATTGTATAGTGGAGACTGGTAGAGACTTTGTCAATCTAATACCAACAGAATAGCTACATGTATGTTGTACTATGAGTTGTGAGCAATGACTCAAATTTGAGGTTTAGTACTTGCACAGGAACCATTTCAAAACTGAAAGTGGAATCAGGTGATGAATGACGGCCTGTTATTAACATCACTATCTTTTAGAAGTAGTTAAAGAGTTTAACAAAGCTGTCAGTTTTGCTAAGAAAGTACAAACATATTCAAGAGTACATTTTGTATTCATATACATTATGTTTTCAAATACAGCATCTGCTTGTATAGCAACATAGAAAATGATAAAATTGTAACAGTACTAAGACAGTATAAAAGGATTGGTTTGTTTCACCTGAACCCTATGGGTATATTTACATATTTGTACTTTTAAAATAGCATTAAATGCATAGTGCGACATTTATTTACTGACCAGAGACATATTTTAATTAAACCATAATAGTAAAAACAGAGAAATTCCACAAGTAAAGTATAACATTCTTTGATATTAAATGAATTCATTAGACTTACCACTTTTCTACTACAGTTTAAGTAGTATAGTGTTTGATCACTAATAAAATACAATAACGATTCTACTCATGAAATTAGTCTGAAAAATCACTTGCTGTAATGGGCTGAGTTATTCTCTTAATCCATACTCATGGGATTAAAAGCAATTATATCCTTTGGGAAATCATGCAGCTTTCTAAATATATTTCTAGTTTTCTTCAGAAGTACTGGTAGGAAAGCAAGAATTGTAGTATACAGAGTGATTTCCCATGGTCTTTGAAAAGCAATTCATCTAATTGTATTACATTTACATAACTCCTAGGCCTTTTGCTTAAAAATTGGGCTTCCTTTAATCCATCTGCCTTACTTTATTCTACCACAGGATAGAAATCACAACATGCTTCAGAGAGTTAATCATTAAAGACTATGAATTGCACTTTTATGCAAGAAAGGGCATAGATACTGGCACAAATACACATTATATCATCTTATCACACTATCAGCTACACATTTAGCCTGCTTTGATCTTATCTAATAATAGATATATTGCCGAAATAATCACGATTTAAATATATTAGGTTGTTTGACATAGGTACTACACACAAGGAAAATCAATAATGATTATACAATCACTAGATACAATGTAAACTGCATACCACAAATGTCTTTACAGGGTCAGATAACATCACAGAAATCCTAATGAAAGTCAATAGCCATTAGTTTTTAGAAGCAGCACTTGAACTTTTGGGATTTTTTACAGTAACTAGTAAAACCTGAGGTGTAAGGTTTTAAAACAAATGAAGATCAAAGAAAGAATGACAAGTAGATTTAACAAATACATCCCTAGAACTGGTCAATATTTGCTGCTCTTTTGAAAAACTAGTAAATATATATTCATCTTCTGCAGTAAGTGAAATCTATGTTAGCAAGATTATCCAGAACCTTAAAGTGAAAGTATTATTTTAAGGTCTGTTTGCAATGATAGCTCAACTAATAGCCACCACCTGTTAGCTCTCTAAAACTGTAGCCAGTGTGCCTGCATAAGGGTAAGGTCACTACACAGAATTATTAAGTAAAACTTTATTCCACCATCTGAAGTAACACAACCAAATAAAATAACAGCAAAAGCTGTGACCACTATTAAACATATGTTCAAAATCAGATCACGGTTTGTGAATAAGGCTTTCTTCAGTTCAGCCTGTCTGAAAGTGATGCTCTAGGATTCTTTTTATTCTTACTGAAATTACACTCCTGTCTACTTTCAGTGTGTATTGGGAAGGATTTAGTATTAAATATATATATATATATTGAGTGAAAAGTGCAAAAAATCATGTTTTATAGACAAATTTTAGTGGTCACTTAAGAAATACACAAGATTTTATTACAAGTTGAGAATTAAAACATTTTCACATACTTTCGCATAGCAATTATGTAAGGACTTTCAGCAAGATGTATAGCATCTGCATTTAATCAAAGATGAGTGCAGTTTTAACTCTACACAAAAGCAATTGGTAGCTCTTGGTAGTTCTCAGTTGTAAAATAAAGGATACAATACACTGACATAAAGGTTCTGCTGTTTTTCTAACCAGTAAGAAATTGAAAAGATTTGGCAGATAAGCCTTAATAAGCAATTAATTGAAAATAGTTGAAAACCTGTAAAACCATTTTGTCTCAATTAGCTACTCTTTTAAGCAACGTTCAGATGGCAATTCAGTATTTATTTTATAACCACATGGCTTTGAATAAGAAAATTTACAAATCTCAATTTATAAGTAAACACAAAAAAAGGATAAAAAAGTTTCTCAAAAATATAATCCAATCATTCCTGTCTTCTTATGAAATTAAATGATTTTGGAGTTATAGAACCAGCAGTTTATAACCCTTATCTTCTATCTACTCTAACATGGCTGTCAAATTTACTGTTTAAGCTTTTCTTTGTAATCACACTATTATGCACTTCATCACCTTCCCCACCCCCATCATTCGATCTAATGGTTTTAAAGGGAAAGGAAATTACTTGTCTTCACTGCCAGCACTTGACACTTTTATGGGTCATTTGTAATGAAGCTATTCTTCGGTTTTAATGGAGACCTTGATTTGGACCAGTGTGAATAATTGTCAAAAGGTGATTAATTAAATAATCACCACCACGCTGTAAAATGGATCAACATATTACATTACTCTGGTCCAAAAGTTATTTTATTCCCGCATTAGACTTCAAATCCTATGCATTTAAACAAGCCTTAAACTGGGCCATATAATTTACTACGCATTAATTATACATATAGTGTGGTTAAAGTAAGGAAAATTGTTTTACACCTTTTTTAACTTTGTAAAATATGCTGTCAAGGCTCATAGCAATAAAAGATTCTTTGGGGGAATGATACTTCTGACAATACTTACATACACACACTTAAAGTAAATAGGATTATCTGTATAAAACTTAATATTTAGGAAGAACTCTGTTATAGAAATGCATAGTTTCAGGTGAGACGTATTTTGAAAGAAAATATCTCCACATTTAGTTACATTGGAACAAGAGACAAACATATGGTTAATAGCCTATTTAGAAGATGGATAGGTATGTACTGTTAAATCATGAAATATTATTCTTCAGTTTAGACAGTCTTGTACAGGTTCATGCACTGCTAACTCTTCAAATAATAAACTTTGTTAGAGTCATAGCTTTTGTTACAGTTTATTTCATTTAGTTCATTTTAGACAGCTGGAATACTATTAACAATATTATTTATAATTTTATCACAGTCTATGTAAATGAAATGTCAGGATTTCAAACCACAATTTTTGAGACTAAATGGCAGCATTTTGGTTTTTGAACCTTTCCAGAAGAAATTAAGTTTAAAAGTATATCTGTTTAAGGTATAAGAAGGCACCAAACAGAACACATATAGTCATTGTGGGAAACTGTAGAGGGATTTTTTTTTTTTTCAAAGCACATTTCTGCACTTGTTCCAGTGTCCACAAAATATTTCAATATACTGACAACAGAGTAATATTTCAGGTAAACATTAAATAGCACCAACATGTTAAATGATGACAGAAAATCCAATACTTCACAGAAATGTGTAGGTGTCTGCTGTACACAAAAGGCAAATAACTGTTTTGAACTGTGAAGACTAAAGGTTTAGTGTACACCTTGGATTCCTGCTGCCTACAGAAGTACAGAGACCTAAATCCACTGCATACTGGGACTAACTGATCAAAGCAGTAGTTAAATCTATCCATGGAAAATCTAAGTAGTCTTTGGAGGCAACTCTTTGAATGCAGATTAGTGATTTCATTGAAGTAGTCAATCAACTGCTTTTTTCTGGTTGTTAAAATGTCACTGAGTGAACACAGTAGATAAAAAAATGATGAGCAAAAAATAATATTTCAACTTGAACAAACTTGCTATTTGTAGACTGGATCACATGAATCTGCTTCAGTCAAGATCATTTCAGAGGTAGCTACAGGAGTGAATCCCACAAAGGGACTAAGTTTAATCATCCAATCCCAGACTGTATTGATTTTGGAACTACTTGCAATGACTATATAAATAAGCCATTTCTTTGCAACTGTATCTGGAGTCGGTCATGAACCCAAAACCTTCACAACCTGGTCCAAAGTGAATTATGCCCTGCAGAAATAAATTAATAAAACTAACACAGCTAGGCTTCTCTACCAACTTATTTTCACGTTTCAAGAGCTTAAAAATATAAAATCAATAATCATTTAGTCATAAGGGTAAATGAAGCGACATAACATCAAAGTATACCCTTTAGCCATTCAAGTCATTCTAGGTAATTTATCTCATCAAAAGGCACTGGTAATAATCCTTTCCACTCTGAGACAAGCCGCCACACAGCTGCTGTATTATCCTAGAGTAAACAAGTTTGGAGAAAATATTAAAAATCAATATCTGTTTCCTTCTATCAGGCCAGATGGCATCCATCATAAATCTGCCTTTGTAAAGAGTTCTTTAGGTTTAGCAGCCAGAGTGTGAAAGACAACTGAATTAACAATATAAAACTCAGGCCAGTTTAATAGGAATTGACAGCAGGATTTCCTTAAACTTACAATATTGAGGCAATTGAACAATTTGCTAAAATTAAACAGACATGGAAAACATTCCATTACATTAATGTGCTATCTAAAGGAAGCTTTGACTAATCTTAGACATTCTGAATGGTAGCATCAACTTCATAGAATCCATACCAGTGTAAACATAAAAAGCTCCCAATTGTAATTTTTTGCATTCCTGTGGTTCTCCTGTCACAAAGCACAGCAATCACCTCTCCTTTGAGGGTTTGCCACACAGTCCAATTGCTGTCAGGCAATACTTAAGCAAAGTTTTTTTTTTTTTTTTTTTTTAAAAAAAAAGGAACCTGATTACAACATCCTGAACACAATAGTTACAATTCTCAGTCAGATTTTGTAGCAGCTGTTTAAATCACTGTCATATTGAAAAATAATAATTAAAAACAAACAAACAAACAAACAAACAACATCTCTAAGTTCATTTGGGTTCTTTACATAGTTTTCATGTTGAAAGCTTGCAGGCTACCAATCGCACTGCTAAGCAGGCAACAACTCTCTTATCCTGTTGTACAAACAAAGGTCTCAAAGTGAAAAAGACTGCCTTAAAGACTTTTGTATCATGTGCTTTCTGTCCTGACAAGGGATCTTTTCCTAAATATAGTAAAAGGGGATATCAGGTGTTCTTCTGCAAATCTGCAAAATGGGGTGTGTTGTGCTTGAGAGGGCTCTTAAACACTTACAATTAAGACACACCAGCTTCCTTTTACATGTGGATTACTCTGCTCAGTCAACCACTTTCATCCTACACTGCTGCTTTTGCTTAAACAGTCTTCTGTTCCTTGGGTGCATCCAGAAAGTTGGGCTTCCAACCTTAGATTTCAAATGTGAAAAAAAAAAAATTAAAAAAAAAAGAAAGAAAAATTCATTCTGTCAGTATTCAAGATGACATCACTGCATGTGGCTTTTGGACAGATTTGAGAATCTGTCTTCAAACAGAAACATTGCTGCAAGCTTACTCACAGTGTGGCTAATCACCATACCATGATACAATTTGATGCCAACTCGATTTCAAGGTTTGAAACCATAGGAATCTAGATCTCTTCTGGTTCACACATGACAGAGATATTTATGTGCTGAAGGGGTTTCAGTCAGTCACTGACTGTAGTATAACTTGTGACATGATCCTTCAAATTTCATCAGAATCATATGCTTTTTAATCAATCCATCATTTGTTCTCAGTCATCTGTATTTTCCCAAAGTAAATACACATTCATTTCTCTGTGCTGGAGAATGACTCAGACATCACTGCAGTATTCTTCCTTATGCCTGTACAACCCCAGAGTATAATTATTTGCAGTCTTGCCAAATCTGTGGTCAGGAGCAGATGAATTATTTGTTAAATTATTTTTTGTAGTTCCATATTTGGCATTTGCTAACACGATAATTTGCATATCTTCAGTTCAGTTACATAAAATGATAAACATCATCTGATAAGCTAACAAATCTTCTCTCAAAAAAATCTAAGAAATGGCATACCCTGCACAACACTTTTCAATCTTAGGTAGAATAGATGAGTGAATACGTTGAGTGCTAAGTAAAGGTCTTGTGAATAAAAAATTGGACAGTGATGGGACTGAGGGCAAGCTTTGTTCCATAAGAAATGGGGAAAACTGCTGGGGCAGATGCTGGCCTTTTCCTCTGTCTGCAACAATACTCTCTGCTTGCTGTTTCTTCTCTAAGGTATAGCAGAAGTGATAGACAGTATGATGATTTGCCTGGAGGAAACACTAGCTCTCCTAAAGCAGTTTAGATAGGGTTAGGAGAAGTCCTCTATTTTAAGACACAAGTGTGAAGTCTTCCAAATATAGAATCTAGGGGTCCTGTGTCACACAAAAGACCATACTACACAAATTGCAATTGTCCCATCTGCCCATAAAATTGTCTGTCTGGTAGAATGAGCAACTGTTACCCACCTTTAGTCTCAGCTGTATATGTCATAGTTTAAGTTTTTGCAGGAGCCCATGGCAGGCTATCAAATAAGCAAACATCATTCCAGAGATAGGAGATTTGGAGGCCTTCCAGCTCTTGGGATTCTTCTCCTACTCCCATGCTAGCTTCTGTCATTCTCACATAGATTCCCCCTTCCCTCTGCTTTCTGATCCTGTTTTTAGGTTCACAGCACCAGTGACTTTGTAGTGAAATTTGCTAGCATAATGAGTTTCAGTTTAGTAGTTGAGCTGGAAGGCAAAGAGAATCTTGTGACAAGATAACATTTTCCTATGAAATTGCACCTACAAAGAGAGCTGAGACAGAGAAACACAAAACTCTGGGAGGAAGGAATAAGCTTGATGAAGTACCCAAAGAAAGAAAAAGAAAAAAATGTCATGGTCCTCTGAAAAAGCCTAAGAAGTGATAGCGAGATGAGTTAGCCATTCAGCACAGTTCTGGATATATTTTTGGGGGGAATAGGATCTATATTTTAGATGAATAGACAGATACTTGCTCTCCAGTATCTAGCTGTTTTGGGAAAGTGTTTGTTATGCATTTCCAGTCTCTCCTTTCAAATCAGTATCAATATTCTCATTCACATAAAAGGATCCAGAAGGAAGAACCGACCGTGCCAGAAAAGTCATTAGATGCAAGTTATTTTCCCTTGCCACAGATCTTCCACGAGATAGGATGGTTCTGTTGAAATTAATTATATAATATATTATCATTTAAAAAATAAGTAAGATGAGGCAAACATACTAGTTATTTCTCCCTAAAAACTGTAATCATTATACCAAACTATATTATGTCAGTGCTAAAGGCAATAGACTTAGGCTTTTATTAAGCAAAGTTTTATAATTAGTCTGCCTGTTTTATTTTCTCCAAATAACGTTGTTATTGATGTTATCTTCCCTCTGAACTTAATGGTAGACAAATAAAGGTAATTATTTCCATAATATTGGCAGTATTAAACATTTTATTAGGTAAAGTAGAAGGATTAGACAAAGTTACTTCAAAATACAATGCGTGAAAAATATTCTTTAGTACTTTCATCATTCTTATATATTTTGACTTTTTTAATGACAATACTAACTCACATGGTCATGGCTAGTAACCTCAGTTAACAATGCTTCTAGTAGTACACTTTAAAGGGCCTAAAGTTTTGGCTTAATATAGCAACCTACAAATGACTATCCACACTTCAAATACCTATTTTCCAGAAACCTTATTCCTTGCTTTTGATGCTAAGTTCAAACTGTGTAAACAGAGGCCATAATACTTGCCACAAGTTAAAGACTTTGAGCAAATACTAAGAAATCCAGTGTATGGGAATAATAACTACCCCTCCTGACATTTATAGTTGAAAACCATTGACATTTCCTTCATTTTGATTGACACAGACTGACATACATGTACCTGAACTTCAGAAAGTGAAGATAGAATCATAGAATGGCTTGGGTTGGAAGGGACCTTAAAGATCATCAACGTCCACCCCCCCCCGCCACTAGCAGGGACACCTCCCATTTGATTAGGTTGCCCAGGGCATCACCTAACCTGTTAGGCATCACCTAACCTGCTCTTGAACACCTCCAGGCATGGGGCATCCACAACCTCTCTAGGCAACTTGTCCAGTGCCTCACCATCCTCTGAATGAAGAATTTACTCCTAACCTGTAATCTAAATCTCCCCTCTTTCAGTTTAAAAACATTCCCCCTTGTCCTGTCATTCTCTGCCCAAGTAAAAAGTTGCTCTCCATCTTTTTTATAAGCCCCCTTTAAGTATCGAACAGCTGCAATAAGGTCACCCGAGAGCCTTCTCTTCTTCAGGCTGAACAGACCCAGCTCTCTCAGCCTTGCTTTGTAGCAGAGGTGTTCCAACCCTCTGATCAACTTCACAGACCTCCTCTGGACCTGTTCTAACAGATACACATCCTTTTTGTGCCAGGGGCCCCAGACTTGGACGCAGTACTCCAAGTGAGGCATCACAAGGGCAGAGGGTAAAGGGGGACAATGACGGCCCTCGTCCTGCTGGCTGTTCTGCTTTTGATGCAGCCCAAGGATGCAGTTTGGATCCCCAAGAATGCTTTTGATGCAGTCCAGGATGCAGTTGGCCTTCTGGGCTTCAAGCACGTACTGTTGGCTCACATCAAGCTTTTAGTTCACTAGAACTCCCAAGTCTTTCTCTGCAGGGCTGCTTTCATGGAGTTCTTTGCCCAGTCTGTACTCATGTCTGGGATTGCCCCAACCTAAGTGCAGCACCTTGCATTTAGACTTGTTGAACCTGATTAGGTTCACATGGGACCAATTCTCAAGCTTGTCCAGTTCCCACTAGATGGCTTCCTTTCCTTCTCTTATATTAACTTCACCACTTAGCTTGTTGTCATCTGCAAACTTGCTGAGGGTGCACTCGATCCCACTGTGTATGTCACTGACAAAGATATGAAACAGTATCGATCCCAGGACAGACCCCTGGGTGACACCACACATCACTGGCCTTCACCTGGAAATAGAGCCATTGTCCACCACTTTCTAGATGCGACCTTCAAGCCAACTCCTTATCCATCCATCAAGTCCCTATCTTTCCATTTTGGAGACCAGGATGTCATGTGGGACCATGCCAAAGGTCTTACAGAAGTCCAGGTAGATGACATTGGTAGGTCAACTGGTGGAGTCACTCCATCACAGAAGGCCACCAGGTTGGTATGGCATTATTTGCCCTTAGTGAAGCCATGCTGCCTGTCTTGGATCACCTCTTTGTCTTGCATGTGCCTTGACATTGCTTCCAGGAAGATCTTTTCCATGATCTTCCTGGGCATCAAGGTGAGTTTCACCCATCTGTAGTTCCCTGGGTCTTCCTTTCTACCCTATTAAAAATATAGGATTGGTTTATCTAAACTATCCATGGTAAGTAGCTGAAAATCAATAGTAATAATCTTTATCAAAAGTATGAATCTTTTTTTACTCCTTCATCTTTTGGGCAACAATACTTGGAAACTTTAAGGATGGCCTGATATTTATCTACCTAAATGTTATGGATCTTAACCTCAAAGTAGCTTCTGTTTGCATAAAACTCTCATTTTCAATGGAATACCATTTTGGGGAAGAGAACTGCCTGCTGTAATCTACCAATGTTAACTAATCAGTCAGTGAACTCATCAAAAGGCCCAAAAAGCTACAATGAAAATCAGTCATCATACTTCTTCTTGGTGAAAAATAAATAAATAAAATAAATAAAAATGCAAAGTACCCATTCCTAGATAATTCAAGACAATTTTAATACTAGTTCCTTTGATACAAGTACTTTCTGCATCTTTGCAATTCAAGATTTCTTAATTTACTCACCTTAGAGCATACTAAAGTCATGGTTAATAATTTAACAGAAAAGTTTAAATTCAATTAATATATGCAGAAAAATGCATGTATATTGCACAGTCCTAATTTTAAAATGGAAAATAAAAAATTCATATGGACTTGTAGGAGAAACAGAACCTTGTTATTTTTAGAACATTTTTAATGAGCACAGACTCTTGTTCTTTTGATAAGTATCATGAAAAATTGAACATTCCTAATTTCCACTCATGATGATTCTTTCTTATTAGACATTTATTTACACAAATTACTGGTATTAAATTGAATTATATTCCTGCAACTCCTCTGCTCATTGAATACTTTTAATCTTTAATAGAAATATAGCAGCTTTCCCTTTACACAATGTACCTATATCATGAAATCAGGACAGTAAAACAATATTGTTTTCAGGTGGAGAACAAATTAAATGACAATTATTCAATATGCATAAACAAATATAATCTATAACCATATTTTACATGCATAGATGAATATTCTTTATTCAAACATACTTTTAAAATATTCATAAATAAACTTTTTAACTTGTCAGATAGGTTGCACCTATCCAAGATGTGAAATTCCAGCTCACTATAGACATTTAGAAAAATCCTACAATTTCTTATCCTATTTTTTTAGTTGAGATTATTATCCACAGTACACTACCTTGTATAATGATAATTACATCCTTTGCAATCTACTGCAAGACAAGTTCTGGTAGGATTGGTCCTACTGGATATTTTTATTTGGAGATCATGCAGAAATATGAAATAGTCTGAAAGGTTTTATATTTCATAACTGGAATACAAAATTAAAGGTGTTTATCCTCTCCTTGAAACATAGGATGGGAATACATTAGCAACAAATTTGGTCACCTGTTCCTCAACAACATGCCAGAGCTTTGGAGAAGACTGAGGAAGTTCTTTACCACAGTAAAGCTTGGGATGCCCTGGTTGATGGAACTTGATAGCTTCAACATCAAGAAGCATAATTAGTTCTTGAGGTGTTCTCATTTTTTTTTTTCTAATTGGCATGATGACCATGACTTTTGCCAGGTTGAGTGTGGGCCTTACAAATACAGTTACATTCTAGATACAGGGTTTGGACTGTGACTGAAAATTGGATACTTGAAAAATAGAGCTGATATCTCCTAGATTTTAAAGCTATTTTTATGTTGCAGAGGAGAGGAATTTGGTTTGACAGTTCTAGCTCAGATATTATTAGAATCAGAATTCTTTCAGGAACCTGGGAGTAAAGAGAAATGTAATTTTCTTCTGATAGGCTGTTCTTTCAAGGGTTTGGAAACTTCTATTATAATGCATACGTTCAAACTCTGCAGTGACTATCACTTGTCTTTTCTCCAGATTTTACATCTGGTAATCATTTTTGTTCATTTGCAACATCTGAAGTAGATGCCAAGGTAATTAGAGTAAATAAATTTCTGGCTGACACTGATTTACGTTGATTTGATGTGCATCTAGAAATATGATTTAATTTATTTTTTTTTTTTCAGTAAATCACAGACACCTGTATTCTGTGATAAATATTTCCTGATGTTGTATATGATTAGTTAACTAATAATATGGAAACAAACATTTGAGCTTCATAGAGCTCACAAATATAATACCATCCTAGTAGACTCTATAAACATTTTTCAGAGCTCTGTCACAAGGTTTATTGAAAGATGTACATTTTTCATAGTGCTGATCAAAAAAAAAAAGTTAATTAGGAATTTGGTAACTTCATAGTTCATGGGACTAAGAAGCAAACACCTTTGTGCAAAGACCTATCTTAAAAAACAAAAACAAAAACAAAAACAAACAAAAAAAAACAACAAAAAAAACATGCTTAGTGTTGTTTCTCAGGTCTAAAAATAAAACAAGTTGTTTCAAGGAGTGACACACACATAGTTTAAATAGTTTACAAAGCCCTTAACAAAAATAGCTCTGATTCCAAGAATATAAAAGTTAGTTATCAACTGCTTAAATATTTACAAACGTAGTTGAAAGTTTGATAAAAATTCGTCAAAATATTTTGGAAATAAGATGTTTTTACAGTGCGAAAAATCTGTTCATCTCAGTTAAATGTAGAAACAAATATATAAATGAATGAACATGATAGTCATATTTGCTTATTAATTAGCTTTGTATTTACAAGTCCTGAACATAGCTAAAGAAAAGCTTCCTAAATTTTGCTGCGATTACGTTCTTATTGTCCGTGTTCATACTTACCTAGGTAAATAAAGCACTATGTATAGTATACATGTGTTGAGTCACCAGCCATTGTGATAAAATATCCACCAATGCAAGAACTGACCTACTCTCACCTCAAAAGATTCAGAAGAAAGCTATAATAATAATTCTAAGTGAAAAAACTCAGACAATTACAATATGCATATTTTTATAGTGAAGACTGTTGTCTATCAGAAAAAATTATTAATTCTTGTGATGGGTTCTGCATTACTTGAAATCTTTAAAAAAAAGGTTGGTGCCTGTGTAGAAGACATCTTCTAATTAAATCAGGATATGTGGAATTAATGTAGGGATTCTTTAGTGAAAATCTTGGCCTCATGTTATTTAGGAAAGACTTGTAATGGCATACGCTGATCTTAATATTTCCTTCCACTCTTTTGGTAGAGATTCCTGTTTTATTTAGTGCAAAGAATGCTGAGGTCTGCAGCTCTCAAGTAGTATATAGGATTGTAGATGATGATGTACAAACCCAAGAATTTTAAGAAAATTAATATATTGTTTTTTAGAATGGCTTCTAGTGAAAAAAGAATAAAAAAGACAAGTCTGATGGCTAAAGGAGTATGTAAAGAAATAGTGTTGCAAGCATTGTTGTAAATCTTTGAGCTCTTTCACACTAAAAAGCTGGAAAGAAATCTTTTTTGAAGCTCACACATAGATCAAAAATGTCTTCTTACTTTACTGTATTTGCATGGTGTGACTGGAGCCCACAGACACAAAGACATCTGAACAACTGCCATATTCCCTTTGTATCAGATTCATCGCAGCTGCTTCGTCACAAGCACAATGAACTTTTCCAACGTCTGAGGACCCCATAACAACTTATATGAACACTCCTACCATGAGTGGTGAGATACAACTACTGAGACTGTGTTATCTAACATCTTTTTAGGCAAACTAGAGATGATCACAGCTCCTTAGATACTGTCCTGAAAGCTGGTATTTAGGAATCTGCATTTGATTGCCTGCTAGTTCTAGAGAAAATAATGCTCCCAGGGATGAAGGAGACCTTAATAACCACAGGTTTAAGGAAGGAAATGTAGAAATCAACACATTAGCATCAGTTAGAGTAGAAATGAGTAACAGTGTTCTGTTCATACACTGACTGTCCCATCAACCCTGGCAATGACAGTAGAATGTGCAACCAAGGTTCCTCCATGCCAGGGCTCTTCAGTGTTTTCTGCAAATACTGAGATGCCAACTGAGAGACAGAGAGAGAGAGAGAGAGAGAGAGAGAGAGAGAGAGAGAGAGAGAGGAAGATAAGTCTTGCTCTTGAGTTAAAGCTCAGGTTCTGAAAATGTTAGGTTCTGGGTCCCTGGAGCGCCCCTGAATTCAAAGCTTTTTTGAGATCACTTTGACAGCCGCTCTGTAGTGGTATCATATGTGACTTTGGGGATGTGGTGTTCATCATTAGCTCTTTTAACTTCTAGGTAAGTAGTAAAGCAGGTAACCTACTCCTGGCTCTCTTCAATGTGCGTAGTCAGTCAACAAGAGTCAGGCAGTCCAGAACACCGAGGGAAATTTGTAGTGATATTCTGGGAGTGCATATCAGGTTCTTCACAGATTTTGCCTGGAGTGACTTAATGTAAACATATCAGAATATGAAAAGAAAGGGGGTCTTGCCAAAGTCTGGAGGGTGAGAAATGAGACCTATCTCAATATGAATCCCCTCTGCAATGCCATTGTCTTCCTTCAAAGATCCACTGATACCATGGGTGTGATGTTTTTCTGTGCCATCTGACTCTGCTTTGCTGACAAGTTCCCAGGACCTGCACATAACATCCCAGTGTGGGGTGCTGATGGAATCTGAAAATCCCGTTGGCGATGTCCCAAAACCCTCTTCATTTTCCTCCCCAAAAGAAATGACTAAAGCATAAGTGCACTCTGTTGGGGCTGAACATACCAAACAACTTCTGGTACACTGAACAGAGTGAGTACAGCAGGGATCATTCACCTGTTTGCTCAGGAGTCAGTCACAGGTGGGTATCTTCTCTTCTCAGATATGATGGTTGGACATCTGTAA
This sequence comes from Anser brachyrhynchus, assembly GCF_964034855.1. Classification (NCBI taxonomy): domain Eukaryota; kingdom Metazoa; phylum Chordata; class Aves; order Anseriformes; family Anatidae; genus Anser; species Anser brachyrhynchus. Next base: position 94,658,827 of record NC_137695.1, read on the forward strand.
ATAAGAACATGATGTTTATACACTTAAACACCTTACAAAGTTTTTTTTTTCTTTTTTTTTTCTTTTTTTTTCTGAGCGATATTAAGGAGAGAATGATCTATTTTCTATATTCTTTTTTTTTTTTTTAACATTAATCTTTCATCCTTAGTTTGTTAACAGCAAGCTAGCAAGAAGCTGATCAAAAACTTTTGAAGGATGAAACAAAAGCTATCAAATAGTTAATATATTTTTTTCCTTTACCCTTTGCTCTAGCATCATGGTCAAAGAAAATCTGAAGCATAAGGTACCTTTACAAAGATTACTATTTTTTGTTCCTCTGTGAATTATGTTGTGTAATTTTTCTGTTTAACCTCATTTACTTGTAGTTTAAGTAACTTTTTCTAATCTGTCAATCACATGATCATACAATGCAATAAAGATATATCAGCTTGTTAGTATATTATTGCAGACAGTTACAAAAACAAATAGGATAGATGTTTTCGACAAGAGCTTAGGCATACCAATATTAAATGTCTTCAGAACTCTAACATGCTAAAAATCATCAGAATGATATTCACCCATCATCTTAGAATCTCCTCTTTTGTTGCTTTAGTTTCTGTATTGTGTCAAATCTACTATATCAGAAAAGAAGATCTGGGATATACATCTCCCACTAGCTTTTAAAAATATCCAGTTAAATATGTTGATGTCTAAACAATGACCACATTCACTTTATAGATTAGCAATGCTAAATTAGGAGCTACAGTAAACCAGTGAGTGTACTTCTGGTATGCTTAATGTATTTGTAAGCTTTTGATTTCATATTCAGTTATTTTCGCTCTAAGCTATAGCTTTTTATAATTCAGAATTTACATTTTATCTGTTGTAGCTGATAGTTAAAAAAATAACTAAACAGCATTAGGATTTTATTACATAGGATTTTTTTAACTGAATATTTTTGTACATGCAATAATCTGTATTTTTTACTCTTAAATAATTACTGATGATAATTCTTTTACACCTGTAAAATATTTACTGAAGAACTGACAATTTTTGAGTGTTATTGGAATGTGTTTTTATTAACTGTATTTTCTGGTGTACATTCATCGTTGGAAGTTGAATTAAAAAAAAAAAAAAAAAAGAATAACTGAAGAGGCATTAGCAAAGCAGACAATCATAGAATCATAGAATCATAGAATATCCCGAGTTGGAAGGGACCCAAAAGGATCATCTAGTCCAACTCTTGGCACTGCACAGGTCTGCCCAAAGTTTAGACCATGTGACTAAGTGCACAGTCCAATCGCTTCTTAAATTCAGACAGGGTTGGTGCAGTGACTACTTCACTGGGGAGCCTGTTCCAGTGTGCGACCACCCTCTCGGTGAAGAACCTCTTCCTGATGTCTAGTCTAAACTTCCCCTGCCTCAGCTTAACACCATTCCCGCAGGTCCTATCACTGGTGTTTACAGTGAATAGGTCACCTGCCTCTTCACTGCCTCTCGCGAGGAAGTTGTAGACCGCGACGAGGTCCCCCCTCAGCCTCCTCTTCTCCAGGCTGAACAGGCCCAGTGACCTCAGCCACTCCTCATATGTCTTCCCCTCTAGGCCCTTCACCATCTTCGTAGCCCTCCTCTGGACACTCTCCAACAGTTTAATGTCCTTTTTGTACTGTGGTGCCCAGAACTGCACACAGTACTCAAGGTGAGGCCACACCAGCACAGAGTAGAGCGGGACAATCACCTCCCTTGTCCGACCAGCGATGCCGTGCTTGATGCACCCCAGGATACGGTTGGCCCTCCTGGCTGCCAGGGCACACTGCTGGCTCATATTCAACTTGCTGTCAACCACAACCCCCAGATCCCTTTCTGTGGGGCTGCTCTCCAGCGTCTCATCGCCCAGTCTGTACATATAGCCAGGGTTGCCCCGTCCTAGGTGCAGGACCCGGCACTTGCTTTTGTTAAACTTCATGTGGTTGGTGATTGCCCAGCTCTCCAATCAGTCCAGATCTCTCTGCAAGGCCTTTCCACCCTCATCCGAGTCCACAACTCCTCCAAGTTTGGTGTTGTCGGCAAATTTGCTCAAAACACCTTCTAGTCCTACATCCAAATCATTTATAAAAACATTGAAGAGGACTGGCCCTAAAATGGAGCCTTGAGGGACCCCACTGGAGCCTTGAGGGACCCCACAAAGGTGGACAAGGTGGTTGAAGTTAGGAACTCTACTACACTTGTGTTTATGAGTGATTTGGATGAAACCTGGCAATTCATAGTGTAGACCGGCATTGTCTATCAGGCCTTGTTGCAATGTATTCAGAGTTGAAGGTGCACTGATGTTCACATGAGAGTGAATCAAATGCTTCCTCTAAACATCATAGTTATGGTTTCATAGACTCATAGAATCATAGAATATCCAAGTTGGAAGGGACCCAAAAGGATCATTGAGTCCAACTCCTGGGTCCTCAAAGGCCCAGGCAAAAAATAATAATAAAAAATCAGATCATATGTCTGAGAGTATTTTCCAAACGTTTCTTGAACTCTGTCAGGCTTGGTGCTGTGACCACTTCCCTGGGGAGCCTGTTCCAGTGCCCAACCACCCTCTTTGTGAAAAACCTTTTCCTGATATCCAGCCTGAACCTCCCTGTTGTGATTATTCTTAAATATGCTTTTCACAGAGGCGAGGGGCGGAATGTAGTGGGTTTACGTGGCAAGGTTTTGGTAGCAGGGGGCCATAGGGGTGGCTTCTGTGAGAAGGATCTAGAAGCCATGTTTGGTAAGGGCCTCACTTCTGACCAGAGCTGAGCCAATAAGTGATGTTGTTTTGCGCCTCTGTGAGGGCATATTTAAGACAGGGGAAAAAAACCAAACCAAACCAAACCAAACCAAACCAAACCAAACCAAACCAAACCAAAAAAAAAAAAAAACAAACCCAAAACCAAAAACAAACAACAAAAAAAAAAAAACAAAAACAAAAACAAAAAAAACGCTGCACCACACAGCAGCTGGGAGAGTGAGAGGAGTGAGAAACAGCCTTGCAGGCACCAAGGTCAGTGAAGAAGGAGGGGGAGAGGTGCTCTAGGCACCGGAGCAGAAGTCCCCTGCGGCCTATGATGAGGACCATGGTGAAGCAGGCTGTCCCCATGCAGCCCATGGAGTACCACGGTGCAGCAGGTTTCCACGCTGCAGCCTGTGGAGAAGACCACGGTGGAGCAGGTGGACCTGCACTGACGGATGTTGCGGCCTGTGGAAGACCCCTGCTGGAGCAGATTCCGGGCCGGACCTGTAGCCCGTGGAGAGGAGACCACGCAGGAGCAGGTGATCTGGCAGGAGCTGCTGCCCATGGGGGATCCAGGTTGGAGCAGTTTGCTCCTGAGGGATGGACCCCGTGGTATGGACCCATATCTGGAGCAGTTCTTGAAGAGCTGCTGCCTGTGGGAAGCCCACGCCAGATCAGTTCACCAAGGACTGCAACCTGTGGGAGGGACCCCACAGCACAGGGGACAAGAGTGACTGAGAAGGAGCGGCGGCGAAGAAGCCCTATAGACTGACCATAACCCCCCATTCCTCCCTTCCCCTGCACTGTTCGGGGGGAGGAGGTGGAAGAGGGTGGATGGGGGGGAAGGTGCTTTTTTTTTTTTTTTCTTTTCTTTTCTTTTGTTTCTCACTTCTCTAGCTTGTTAGTAATAAGCAATAAATCTTACTATCTCCCTATGCTGAGTCTGTTTTGCCCATCACGATAATTACTGTGCGATCTCCTCATCCTTATCTCAACCCTTGAGCCCTTTTCATCGTATTTTCTCCCTGTTCCTCTTTGAGGAGGGGGAGTGAGAGAGCAGTTGTGGTGGAGCTCGGCTGCCCACCCGAGTAAAACCACCACACTCCCCTATCACAGCTTCAAGCCGTTCCCTTGCGTCCTATTGCTGGTCACCAGGGAGAAGAGATCAGCACCTGTGCCTCCGCTCTACCTCGTGAGGAAGTTGTAGACTGCAATGAGGTCTTCCCTCAATCTTCTCTTCTCCAGCCTGAACAATCCAAGTGACTTCAGCTGCTCCTCTTACCTCTTCCCCTCTAGACCCTTTGCCATCTTTGTTGCCCTCCTTTGGACACTCTCTAACAGTTTTATACCTTTCTCATAATCTGGCACCCAAAACTGCACACAGTATTCAAGGTGATGCCACACCAGCGCAGAGCAGAGTGGGACAGTCACTTCCCTTGACCATCTAGCAATGCTATTCTTGATGTACTCCAGGATATGGTTGGCCCTCCTGGATGCAAAGGCACACTGCTGGCTCATGTTCAGCTTGCTGTTGATCAAAACCCCTAGATCCCTTTCTGTGGGGTTGCTCTCCAGCATCTTGTCTCCCAGTCTGTATGTATAACAAGGGTTGCCCCTGAAGTGCAGAATCTGGCACTTGCTCTTGTTAAACTTCATATTGCCCAGCTCTCTAATTTGTCTAGATCTCTCTGCTAGGCCTCACCACCCTCAATGGGCTTAATATTGACCATATTGTTGTCAGATAAACTGAAAGTAAAATTAATCTACAGTCTCATTGGCAAGTCAAGCTAAACATTCAGCAAGTTTTGGTACTTCTTCTAGTCACTTTTAGCTCTTGTTAAAACTGTCTTGATTTGGATTTAATATTTTCCTGGGCTTTCCCCATTTGAAAGAAACTTCATTTTATGTGCACAGAAATAACAATAATAAATTGTTGTTGCTTATGCAGGACTGGGGAAGCCTTTCAGAATATATATGTATTTATATATATATTTTTGAATGGCTCTAGTTTTGAGTGCTAACACTGTATGTGGCCTCAGATGACGTACAGTAACTTTGTTGATTCTGACATCTCTAACCATAAGTTTAATATGTAAAGCAATAGTTAAATAGCATACGAAATCAGTCACCAAGTACAAAGCACAGATCAAAGTGGAGCACCATGACAATGTCACAGTGTGATGTCAAGACAAAAGAAAACAGGAATAAGGAGGTGAGATCATCATAAAGAAACCTCCTAGCCACTTTCCAACTGCAGTGGGCCTTGAAAGTGTTTGAATTCACTCATTATGTTTCTCTAGGTACATAGATCATAACTTTACTTTCAGTAACTGCTTAGATCAACTCAAGCTATAATTTTCTCCTCCCTGTTCTTGACTATAGTTTCTATCCTCATGCTGTGCCTCTTCTCTGCCAACACAAGTGTTTGTGTGCCCACACAAGGTGAAATAGATTGAGAAACTGCTCTGGCTGCTAGCTGTGCATGGAGTCCTGAACTGGTTTACCATCTGTACACACAGACATTTGCACCAGCATGACAGATTTGGCAGCATGGGGCAAGGACAAATGTCTAAGGGTAGGGGTTGATGATGCAAGAGAGCAACGGTGAGGGTGAGCAATGAGAAGCAGCAGTTTTGCAAAAGTTTTGCAAATTTTTTTTTTTTTTTTTAATCTACATCCTAAGATGCTGTCACAAAACCACTACATCTTTACTTACCTCGTCAGGGTACTCAGAACAAAATACTGCTGGCATTGTGAGCTATATGTTCCTCTGCTTGACTCGCTGTTGTGGTCCAGACCAACATATGTCCTCAGACAGTGGTTAGCAGACAGAGTATTAAACAAAACACAGTCAAAGAAGATGCTCACTGGCTTTTACTTAACTCCAATTAGCACTCATCTGAGATGTAGAGGACCAAGACAGAAGATGTCCTCTGCTTAACTCAGAGAGATGGGACAGAAGTAATCATGTGTTTCATATTCTCTTTTTGCTACTTCTGAAAAATAATGTAAGTTTTGCTGTACAACTGACTCAGGTACTTGTTCTAGTACCTGACATAAAGAATCTATCTGTTGCCTTGTTCTGTGACTCAGGTATTACTTTGTATGTATGCCTAGTGCCAACCACAGGAAACAAACATGTAGATACCTGCTTCAGATAATGAGAAGTCCCTGCTGAGGACCAGGTAAGATCTGATGTGGATCAGGTATAGCAGAAACCTGGACTGAGACCTTTTCTCTCATGTTGAGGAGGTATTCCTCTCACAGCACAACCTGTATGGAGAAAGAAATGACAACCAGAGCAAGAAATCTGTTCGTAATGTAACTGTGAATTAAATTAATGTAACTAAGCCCCTGGGATCTGAATTCTTTCTACAGACTAACTTATCTGGCTGGCTCCATCTTCAGTGTACCAGTTGAAGTAGAGCTTACCATAGAGCATCTAACCCCTCAGACATTAAATTAGAGAGCCTAGGCATCAAATCCAGATTGAAATAAAAGCATAGTGAGACTATGCCACAACAAATGAAAATTAGATGCCCAGCAATAGAATAGTAATTCACAGGGCTGAGAAAGAGAATGGGTAGGTTTTAGTTACCTAAGCTAGAATTCATAATGTCCAACATATTTAGCACAGTTTTTCCAAAACAGCCCATGTGGAATGTTGGCTGTTCAGTCCATCCTCTTTTGACTGGTTCTATTACCTGTCTGACTTATGACATGAGCAATGAAAAAACAGTTTCAGGAATAAGTGTGTATGTATACATATATATATATATATATACACTTTTCTAACTGTGTTTTGAAATGAACCTCTGTAGCATTCAATGTCATCTGAACAATCCTGGCAAATCAAATCCTACACTGGATGTTGTAAAAGGCTTACCTTGGGACCTGATATTCTTGGTATCAATACAACGACCTTCTCACTCTTATGTTGGATGATGTACCTGGGGTAGGAGATAGCTCTACGCTTTACACTGAAGAAAACTCGTACTGCTCAGGGAAAATTCCCTGTAGAAAACGTCTAGTCACTGAATACATTTTGTATTAGTTACTTTTTTTTATAAACCCTCCTAAACAAAGTCTCTGACTTTGCCAAGTCATCTCTAGGATCTATAGAGATAATTAACCCAGCTAGAATATAGTAAATCCATTGATTTAAAAAGGATTTAATTTTAACTGCTTACAAGAGTAAGTGATCCTTAATGTCAATAGCAGTTGCAAAAGTGATTTCTGAATTTACAAATGTGCAATAGTTGCCTTAATGAGTCAATTTCTTGATTGGTTCAGCTCCAGTTGAGAGCTTCAAGAAGTGAGCAGAAAACAGCTTGTTGGTAATATCTGGTTGAAATTATTTCCCTGTTGAAATGAAAAATCCTCTTTTTTTTTTTTTTTTAAATTCTCTATGTTGAAATCTTCTAAATATCTAATATACATATCTAATATACACTCTGATACAAAAAGGACCATTACTTGGTCTTCCCAAGAAGATTCTTGTCAGTGCTATTTACTATAGATAGATGGAGTACAGACAGAAATATAGAGGGGATCCCAATCTCCTGCCTCTGACATCTCTCTTCCTCCACGTCTGGCTGCATCTTTTTTTTTTTTTTTTTCCTTTTTTTTTGTGTGTTTTTTGGGATTCAACATATAAATATTTTTTCTAGAAAATAAAATATTTTTCATAGGCTGGGATTTCCATTTTACATCCCTCTCTGTTGTCAGAGTCTCTGCCATATCTCATGTAGTTACAAAACTTTTCTGTTGTAGCATCTGTTGCTGTCATGATCATTTAGGTCAGAAATGATATTGAGGAGTCACATGCTATATGCAATATTGTTGGGATTCATGAACTGGTCACCCAAGTTTCAACTTTAACATTAGTTACCTGCACTCAGCTAAACTATCCTATCTTGGTCCAGAAATTTCAAATAATATAACACCACTTGAACTTAATATGTGTAAATTACTGAATTACTGATTATCCCACTGCATTATTATTTTCAGCCTCCCACGTGTTTTCTTCCACACTCCTTAGAGTTAAAACCCCACTGAACACAGTTTAAAATGTTTGTGTGTGCATGGGAGTCAGGCAGTGACAATGATCAACCTAAAATTCAATGCACTGCTGCAATAAAGATAAAACACAGAGGAGAAGAAGAAAAAAAAAAAAGAAAAGAAGAAAAGAAAAAGAAAAAGAAAAAGAAAAAGAAAAAGAAAAAGAAAAAGAAAAAGAAAAAGAAAAAGAAAAAGAAAAAGAAAAAGAAAAAGAAAAAGAAAAAGAAAAAGAAAAAAGAAAAAGAAAAAGAAAAAAAGAAAAAGAAAAAGAAAAAGAAAAAGAAAAAGAAAAAGAAAAAGAAAGAAAAAGAAAAAGAAAAAGAAAAAGAAAAAGAAAAAGAAAAAGAAAAAGAAAAAGAAAAAGAAAAAGAAAAAGAAAAAGAAAAAGAAAAAGAAAGAAAAAGAAAAAGAAAAAGAAAAAGAAAAAGAAAAAGAAAAAGAAAAAGAAAAAGAAAAAGAAAAAGAAAAAGAAAAAGAAAAAGAAAAAGAAAAAGAAAAAGAAAAAGAAAAAGAAAAAGAAAAAGAAAAAGAAAAAGAAAAAGAAAAAGAAAAAGAAAAAGAAAAAGAAAAAGAAAAAGAAAAAGAAAAAGAAAAAAAGAAAAAGAAAAAGAAAAAAAAAAAAAAGAAAAAGAAAGAAAAAGAAAAAGAAAAAGAAAGAAAAAGAAAAAGGAAAAAAGAAAAAGGAAAAGAAAAAGAAAAAGGAAAAGAAAAAGGAAAAGGAAAAGGAAAAGGAAAAGGAAAAGGAAAAGGAAAAGGAAAAGGAAAAGGAAAAGGAAAAGGAAAAGGAAAAGGAAAAGGAAAAGGAAAAGGAAAAGGAAAAGGAAAAGGAAAAGGAAAAGGAAAAGGAAAAGAAAGAGAAGGAGAAGGAGAAGGAGAAGGAGAAGGAGAAGGAGAAGGAGAAGGAGAAGGAGAAGGAGAAGGAGAAGGAACAAAAAGAAGGAAGAAAAAAAAAAAGAAAGTTTGCAGGGCCAGAAACATAAAAAAAAAAATTGCTCATTCCTGCTTAACATAAGCTACTATAGGAAATTTGAACAACAGTTTATTGATTCTAACCTTTCGTTTGAAATGAAATCATTGATATTATATGGATATTTATATATGTAAGTACTCTTTAATGCCTTGATCTCATTTATTAAATGTACTTGTTGCAATAAAGCATTTTTAAAGGAATAAAAATCATTTATTTAAGTAAGGAAGCATAAACTAAAACCTATGCAATTATTCACCTTTTGGTCTATAATAATCTAATTTTCTGTGAGCTTTAGGTTTAGCAACAGCTAAAGTCAAACATTTGAAAAAGATGCTAAGCATAAATAAAGCAAACAAACAATAGAATGGCTGATTTTCACAGTAGTAGAATTCTGTCAGTGAACTGAGGCTTAATGTTATTAAACAATAATTAAGCACTTGAAACATAGTCTTTTACACTTGCTACTGTTGGTGACTGTTTACATCCTATTGTTTGTTTAATGGCAAAGTTTATTGATTTGGCAAATTCAGTACCACATTGTATATTTTTATTCAGTCTGTGTTCCTACATGCAGTTCAGCATTTTTAAATGTCAGCTGCAAAGTATTATTGATCTGTAATTAAAAGTGCAAAGAAAAATTAGCATAGTAGAAGTTTATGGTCATTAGTACAAGTACTGTTAGGCAATTATTTAGCTTGCTTTAACATCTCTCACTCCCCTCCTCCTCTCCACCCCCCAATATTGACATGCAGTGTGATACTCACCTGCACTCTTTTATTTTACTAGAAAAGCAAGTTTAATAGTTATCAAGCAGTGGCACTTTTGATTTTTGATATTTTGTTTTTTGATATCAGCGCCTTGTGGAATTATCTAAAAATCATTTCTCTGAAGGGTTTTCTTAAATGCAAGAACACTTAAAAAGGAAAATGTTACAGGTATACTCATTATCCAGAAACATTCAATATCTGAAATCAGAAATTGTTTTTCCTGTAAGAACAGAGGTGAGGAAAAATGGGATTGGATCTTTCTTTCTAGCTTGAGATGTAGATACATTAATGAAGTACATGTTATTTACATGTGTATGTATTTTTTCTCTAATAATAATTTTTCCTTCTTCAGGTACAGGATATGTTCCTTCAAAGTGTTCTAATATGGATTGTTTTCTTTCTGGATCATTTTAAGATCAGGTGAATGATAAATGGAGGTGACTGGCAACTCTTCAGTGACCTGAATGAAAGGTCTTCTGCAGTCCAAAAATGGTTTCGAGTAATTATCACTACTTGGTGACCTTGCTGGTACTATCAACGGAGGGGCCGAGCGAATTGGAGAGGACCTGCTAGGATAAGGAAAGGAAGAGTGTGGAGCATCTGTTGCTATCATGCTGTCTGCTACATGAACAAATGAGATAGGCTCCCAGGTCCTTGTCCCAGCTCCCGCTATGCATATTCATTTGTTAGTATGCACACTTACTGTACAGTACTGCCTCTTGATGTTTAAGAATAATTTGGAGTATATGTAGATACTTGAAAAATTGCTTGGTATTGGTGTTTTGTTTAGGTATGTATCTCATAGTTGTCATACTGGCAACTCTGAGGCTTCATTTAAAATTGATTTTAAAATGAGAAATAGAAAATATCTTCCTTTTGGTTCCGGTTAGTTCAATTAAGCCTGAAATATTTCAGTTGTTTAAGGTGTCTGGGAACTCTGAGTTTCAAATCAGTTCACCATCAGTCTGCATTTCCTTGAAATACCTGCCAGTCCCATGCTTCTCCCATGCTGCAGTTTTACTGGCGGGACTTTGAGTCAAACCATGTCTCTGAGGGGCTTTCACCATCAGAAATAAAGTCTGATCTGAATCCTTGAGATTCAAATTCCACACATCTCTACTATACAAATGCTAAGGAAATAAGTAAATGAGAATTTCCATTTTTGCCCACAGAACATCCAGGGTACTTTGTTTTCTAGTGGTCTCTGGATTTTGAAGCATAATTCTAATTTACAGGAGATTGACACCAAATTTTTCTTTACTGAAGACTGACACCACCCTCACCCCTTCCACTCCATCCTGTGGCATCGATCTAAATTATGGATAATATTTTGGTAGCTCTTGGAAAGAATGCAAATTGATATTTTCTTGGAGTACCATATAATGTTTATAGCACAGCGTTTTTATACTTGTTCTCCATCAGAATTGCAGCCAGAAGCTATGAGTTTCAAAGGATGATATTTAAAATCAGCCAAGTTAAATATAAATATATTAACAGATTAAAAATTAAAGGTGATGACAAACAAACTCCCAAACATCTTGTAACTATGGACAAGAAACCTTTCAACAGTGAATCCAAAATGACTGGAACTTCTCAGAGCCTAAAATTTAAATAAAATATTTGGCGAAAAATTGAAGTCCAATCTCTGAGATATGGACACTAAATTTTAGATATATTCTATATTCTAGATATATCCTTTTAGATATATTCTTCCCAACAGTTATAGAAAAATATTAATTAAAATATTTTGAAAATATTTATTTTGAAAGTTCAGTTGTGAAACAAAAGACAAATTAATGCATGCCAGGATCCCATTGGCCTTCTTGGCCACCAGGGCACACTGCTGGCTCATGGCTAACCTGTCGTCCACTAGGACCCCCAGGTCCTTCTTCACAGAGCTCCTCTCCAGCAGGTAAAGATTCAGGAACAGCTGCCAAACAAATTAATATATATTATTTTAAATACAACTTTTTGTCAAAGATAGAGATTTTGAATTTCATGATGAAAACAGAAAGAAGAAAAAAACACATTTCATTAATGTGACAATAATGGTTGTTTTTCTCTCTGTGTTGACAATAATGAAAGTAACAGTGCATTTTCTGGAATAATATTACACCTTGGCATTCCTTTTTTAGTAATTTGTATCTTTAGCATTAAACCAGTTGATGTTGTGTGAAACTCAGAGAAATTAGTGCAGGAATCCCTGTGAGATTTTCACACATTTACTTTTTGTGAGAATAAATATTTCCTCTGAAGCATGTAGTTCTAATGTACTACACAAGTACCATAGATGATTATGGGTCAGAGTCACTGAGATTCCTAACGCATGGCATGCAGCAGCAAAGACCTTAGCTTAATTTAATATAATGTCCAGAAGAGACGCCATCTCAGTTGACTGTTCAATGACATTGCTGTACAGAGGAGGAATAGAAATTAATGTTGGAGTAGAACTCCTGGCTCCAGATATGTTCACCCACATAGCCCAGTTCCCAAGTTGAGTCATACCTTTATGAAAGCAGTACTACTATATGTAGGAAGTGACATTCCCTTTGCAGATTTCTTAAGTTGTATACTGAAAACTTACTTCTTCAGTAAACTCAGAAGGAAAGGCAGCATTTTCCCTTCAGTTAGTATTGTTTTGCTGTTTTTGTTTGTTTGTTTGTTTTTCCCCTCTCTTTGCTCTTCTTTTGTCATTTAAATTGTAAACTATGTTAATATGGTGCTTAGTTTTTCTTTCCGATTTATCATTTCATAACATTCTGCTCTTTATCAATACATAAATCTTCAAAATACTTTAAAATAATACTAAAATATAACATTGGAACCTTATTAGGACTTGGAATTCAGTTTTTTTTTTTTTTTCCAGCTTTCATAGTATATATGAAGTAACAATTAGTGATAGGGCATGTACAATAAACTACTGTTCCAAAATTCAAAGGTGTCTAAATACAATTTCTTTTTAACCTACAATATATTAACTGTACAATATGACCACACAACAAATCATTTCAGATCATGTTATATTCTATTTCCTTTCTTTGAATGGCATTATAAATAATAATAATAATAATAAAAAATTACATTTATGTTGCAGTATTAGAGGCTTCTATAAAGCCTTTTGAGCAGTACTCTGATACTGTGGTAAAATTCATACACATGCACACATAGAAAATATAATCATAAGCATTTCAACTGTAATAGTAACCTTTCCATAGACTTTCCAACTTGTCTGGTCTTTCTTGAAGGTCGACTGGGTTTTCAAATCTGTTATCTGCTAGGTGTTTGATGGAGTGGTCCAGATAACAGAGGAGAGAGCAAAGGAAAAAGAATTTTTTGAAGATCAAAAGTGTCTGTTCATTTTGTTATCTGACCCTATCTGTTGTCATAGTAACAGGTTTCTTTTAACCTCTGCCATCAGATGATTTGTCTCTATCTGCTATGAATTCTGCTTTGACTGAGTAGCTGCTGGTAAGGTATAAAGTGGGTACTGTGTTTTCCAGTTTCCTACTGAAGTACTAAAAATTGAAACATAGAAGATGAATTCTGTTTTCCTATTAAGTTTTTAATATTCCCTTTCTCAAAAATACTGAACTATCATCCTAATTTGACCAATAGATAAAATTTCCCAAATGGTTGTACAGTGATCTCAGTCCCAGGGCTAATAGGATATAAATGAAAATCCAGGACCAAGTCCTGAGAGGAACAATGCAACTCCTGATTAAGGCTTCAGAAGCTGAAGTTACTTATGAAATGCTTGTTGCATCCCCCAAAAAGCTGGAACAGGTTGTGAATAGCTTAGTCATAAAAGGGTCCAGAATAACCTTATTCTTTGCCAGATGCACATAATAGCAGGTTGCTGTAGTAGTTCCTATTTAAATGGACTATAAATTCTCTCCTCCTTAGGGTGACTTAATCATCATCCTACATATGGAAAAAGAACACAAGATTATAGAACTTGAACTGAGTCACCATACCTAGTTGTCTTCTTTTTCTGCCTTTTTTTTTTTTTCCCTCTTTCTTTCTTCTATTTCCTATGTCGAAAGGCTGCTCCAGAATCACGTGGTCATCATCAACATGTGACCTTTCTCTACCTCATTTTTATTAGGTTCTCTGCCAAGTTACTTCTGTCTTGTCTGTTAAGTTGAACTCTGAAGCCACATAAGAAATCTGACATTTAAATATTATAAATGTATTAATCAGGATATAGTTAATAATAATTAGATAAATATAACAATACTAAAATAATTTAAACAACAACAGTATACAAATATTTTGTAAAATTGTGATGGCACAGTGTATTGTTTTTTTGTGGTAAGTGCTTAATAGCAGAAAGGCTGTGGGGTGGCCTCTGTGAGCAGAGCCCAGCAGCTGCCCCATGTCAGGTCAGAGCCAGCTCCAGCCAGCTCTAAAAGGGACCTGCTGCTGGCCAGAGCTGTGCCAGTGACTGATGCTGGTTGGGCCTCTGGGAGAGCAGATTTAAGAAAGGGAAAAAACTGCTGGGCAACAGCAGCTGGGAGAGAGAGGAGTGAGAACCAGCTCTGTAGACACCAAGGTCAGTGCAGAAGGAGGGCAGGAAGTGCTGCAGGTGCCACAGCATAAGTTCGCCTGCAGCCTGTGGAGAGGCCCCTGGTGGAGCAGGCTGTCCCCCTGCAGCCCATGGGTCCCAAGGCGGAGCAGATTTCCACTCTGCAGACCGTGGAGGAGCCCCGGGTGGAGCAAGCAAATGTGGCCTGGAGGAGGCTGCGGCCCATGGAGAGCCCCCGCAGGAGCAGGCCCCAGGCAGGAGCTGCAGCCCGTGGAGAGGAGCCCACGCAGGAGCAGGGGGTCTGTGGGGAGCTGCCGCCCGTGGGGGATCCGTGCTGGAGCAGTTTGCTCCTGATGGATAGAGCCATGTGGGAGCACTTCTTGAAGAGCTGCTGCCTGTGGGCAGCCCCTGCAGAATCAGTTCAGGAAGGATGGCATCCCAAGGGATGTACCCCATATGGAGCAGGGACAGACAGTGACCATGAAGGAGTGGCAGAGATGAAGTGTCACGGGCTGAGCAAAACTCCCATTCCCCCATTCCCCTGCACCACTAGGGGAGAGGACGTAGAAGAAGGTGGATGGGGAGGAAGGTGGTTTTAAGTGTGCTTTTAGTTCTCACTGTTCTAGTCCACTAGTGTTAGTCAATAAATTATATTAATCTCCCTAATGTTGAGTGTGTATTGCCCATGACAATAATTGTTGAGCGATCTCCCTGTCCTTATCTCAACCCTTGAGCCCTTTCAATTGTATTTTCTGGCCCTTTTTCTTTGAGGAGGGGGAGTGAGAGAGTGGAGGTCAGCTACATAGCAATGTTAAACCATCACACATAGTCAGACACGATGTATAAGCATTTTATATAAGTAGGTGGACAATGTCACCATGAAAGGGACAAAAATGTGTGTAGTTACAGGTAAGAAAGAGCAAAATAACAAAAAGTTGGAAGACAACAACTACGTGGGCTAGCTGATGACACTGCCTTTTGGGAACTAGAAGAATAAAATAGAATAAGTAGAATAGAATAAATAGAATTAAAAAATAATCAAAAGCAAGGAAAATTTGAAAAGAAGTCAAGCCAATTTCTGTTCCAACTTCTCTCTACAAAGAGGTCTTGATCCTGATCACCTTGTAGTTGTGCATACTTAGAGCTAACATTTATATTCACAGCTAAGGATGTATGTTAAGAATTTTAATGGCTTTGCATATGCAGTGATAATGATTAAAATTATGTGAGAACTGTTTGCAAAACATTTGTTGTTTGTGATTTAATTTAGTAAAGTTTTGTTCTGGTGTTTAAAATTGTCCTTATTTGGCCTTCGACTCACATCAAAGCAACCTCTAATACCCTAAGATATAGATATAATTGTGTAGCTGCAGTTGTTTATATATTCAATTGTAATAACTATCAATGCTAGCATTTTTTTTCTTATCATCCTAGCATTTTTTTTTGCTTCAGCTGACTCTGTTTCTATAGTGCATGCAAGTGAAATGCATATTCAGCAACTGTCCCCTCAGTTTATAAACATAAATTATATGTCCTATACCCATCTTCCCCAAATTTCAAGGCCCTGGGACTTCCAGCACTCACACCATCAGTCAGTCTAAAAGGCTGTAAGTTTTGAACCTTTTCTTATCTGTAGACTACGGTAGGTACATTTTTTAAACTGATGATTAGATGCATGTATGTGATACTCACTTGATAGCGAGTCATTGTTTATAGGTTTTGTTCAGTTCTGAGAACGTGAAACTCTGAGTTGGAAGAACTTATATAAAAAATACAAACATTTTAAAGATAGCTGAGGTAGTCGTTGATAGTGATTTATTAATGATTGCTAAATCCATTTAAATAAATGGATTTAAATAAGCCGTACTCAAATGACTTATCAAAACACACGGCAGTAATAAATGAGTCTGTGAAGAAGGGTCTATTGTTTGCAGTGATATTTTTATTAATTTAAAAAACTAGCAGATTTTTCAGCCTGGTTTCCTGAATATATATATATATATATATATATATTTAAGTTAGAGGATCTAAGCATCTGCCTAATATATTTTGAAATTGCTAGCAAATTTCTAGCAAGTTTGGTACAAGAATAAATTTCAAAAAATATGAAGCTTCCACAGGCTTTGACGTGGTTAAATGGAGAAGGGCCTGCAGAAATGAGAGATATACCATGATTTCTAATATTAGAATCAGAAGATCCACGTGTAAACATCTTATGGAGGCATTAATTCATTAGACATGGAGCAATTCAACCACAAAACAAAAGTCACAAGAAACCAGGCTTCCTAACTTCTGTAGTTCATAAAATGGTTACAGCTGCTATTGATACTTACAGTTGTGAAAAAAATCCTGATTTAGGAGATGCCTGAAGTGAAACACCCCTTGGCTGTCAGATGGCTGGGCTGTGATTGCACGATGTGCAGCTGACTGCTGAGAGGTTCCTGAGGGACGTACAACAGGGAGCAGGCTCACAGATCTGCTAAGAATAATTGGCAAAATTGGCAAAAGTGAGAAATGGCTTGTTATGCAATATATACAAAGCAAGAGAAAGAAGGTTTTTAGACCTCCATACTGATTACTTTAAGGAAAAGAGTTTTTTGAGATAAATATGCATTTGAGTGGGGCTTCTGTCAGCAAAGACCTTTGATATCAAGCTTAGCCAAGAGACAACCTGTGGCTAGCTCTCCAAGTGTCAGCTTTCCCAAACACAGGACAGACTATTACCAATGAACATTTCATAGAACACTACTTGATTAGAATTTTCCAAATATATATATATATATGATTGGTGGACATGATGATGTAGACGATTAACAATATTATTACTTTCAGCCAACATGAAATATGTGATGAGAAGTGCTTTGAGTGGCTTTGCAACAGTTACAGGGAATCCAAATGGGAAACTTGCCAAAGAAGCCATTTTTCATTTGCTAAGAAAAAAATTAAATCAGTTAATTTATATACTTTCTTAACAGGTATACACCCATGTATTTTGGGTGTCAGAAATCAATGGGTGGATTTCAACTTGACAGCCGTTAATGTTAAAATGGATTTTACATGGCTGCTCACTTGATATTAATATGGATAGTTTTGTTCCTAAAATTCCGGTGTTGCATTGAATATTTGTTATTTAGCTACGCACTTTGTTTGTACTAATGTTTTATTCTGTGGGATACCTGTAGCTTTGCAGTAGGTGCCTCTTCTGTTCTAAAAGAAGACTGATTTCAGGCCACCTGAAAATCCAATTTGACCTAGTGATAGGTCTCCTGAGCTTTCTGGAATGACCTTGAGCTACATTATTTGCCTGATATCAGCCACATGACAATGTGACATAGGCAGATGTGATATACAATGGCAGTTGGAGAGCACATGCTGTGAGTATCTGCTGTAGGTGTGCAGCTAGGACCCTCCTGAGGGGCAGAACCCAGAACAGAAACACAGATTTTCCTTTGACTCATCTAGGGACCTGGCTCACCACAGAGGTGGAAGATGAGATCACATTTTAGTGTGTGTTTAGGTCTGTGCCCGACGTGTAGTGGAGAAACATTCTTTTGGATGAAGGAGAAACATGTACTTCTAACTACTTGTGCTTCAAATTTTCTATCCTACCACTATAATTATTGCTAGAAGATAAAGTTTTGATTTATGGTGAGGAATCTCAATTCTGCAAATGCTTATACATGTGTTTAACTTTAAGAATGCAGATAGTTTCATTGTGGTTTATGAAACTAGGCATGTGCTTGGAGGTATGCATGTTCATAAACATCAGGATTGCTGCCTAAGGACATAATTTACCAGTAACCTTTAGGAATAAAAGCAATGTCTTCTACAGAAGGCAGAAATTTCTTTCAGAAATGCCTACTTTACTTGGGATGTTGCTTCTACAGTCATTTTTAGATGTGTTACTTTCTACAAATCCTGGTTTATGGGATTTTCTTTTGAATGTTTAATGGATATATATATATGTTTTATTGAGGTATTTTTTGGTGAGAATTTTAAAGCAGTTTTCAAAAGCTAGTCAGATGCAGCTTCTTCTCTTTAGAACAGGCACGGGTGGGCCTCGTTCCTTTAGATCTGCAAACTGGGGAATCTACAGACAGGTCAGATCTCAGGAGAGGAGTTTGTCATATGGAAATGTTTAACGGTCCAGCTTACATTCTGTATAGTCTTTCTTTTATCTTTTCAGAGTTTGAACATGATCCTTTCAAAGCCAGATAACCCAGAAAAATCCTCATGACTGCTTTGCTCACTCCCTGATTCCTATAATCACAGTCCAGAAGGAATAGGTTACTATGACAATATCGTTATAATAGTTTTGTAGGTTTTTTTTTTTTTTAATTTAAATACCTCTCAGTTCTAAAGTCCTTTTCTGTCCTGCAAAATGATACTTGTGTCATTCTACTTATGTTACTTTCAAGAAACAGAAGAACCAGAAAAATATTTTTTTATACCAACAAGACTTGCCTCTAAGTTTTTACTTAAGCAGTGGAACATGGTCAGAGACACTCATTTAGAAAACATCCTCAGTTACACGTACAGCCATATGCTGTTGAAATATCTTTATACAACATTTGTTTATTCCTAACTGTCTAATATAACATGAGGATCGTGTTGCTGTATGCCTTCATTATACTGATAAGATCATCACGAGATATTACAAACACTAGTCCTCTCTTCAAGTTAATTTGTGCTTCTGAAAACATTATACTCATTAGCAAGTGACTTCAACAACTGTGATGTAGAAGAGAGAGAACCTTCAGGCAACAACCACAAGAAGTCAGGGCCAAAACTTTGGTGACATCTTAGGTCTATGCAATTAATGTTTGCTTTTCATATATTTTTGTGAATGATGGTAATGTTGTTGTGTATGACAAGTAAGACAGTGGATAAACTGATGTAATTTAAGGTTTTGATTTTAAATTTATTGTATCTTTATGCTCATAGGATGATTTGTTGTAAGGTTATAAAAGTCCTCAGGAGGTCTACAGCCCAATCACCTGATGATAGGAGGGCAAGCTAAGAGGTCAGACCAGGCTTCTCAGGGCTTTATCCACTCTAGTCTTTGCCTGTTCTGCTTTGAAAGTCTCATAAAATCTGTACAACTATTTGGGACAAGGATTCCTCTCCCTATCCTCAGTTTAATTCCTAGATTTTCAGCCTGACTCATTGTCTTAGTTACTGATGTGAGGGTGTTATTTCTTAACTGGAAAAACTCTTGGGCACCAGTTCATTGAAGTAAATGGAACTTCTCTCATGCTTGGTATTACACATATGCTTCATGCTTTTCTATTTCAGGTCCAAATCCTGAATGGTAGGATCGCATGGGGCAGGGAACATTTTGCAGATACTGTCTACAGTGATGAATTAGTTTTAAACATTTCACTAGTGTAGGAAGCTGCATTACTAGGGCTGCTACAACTTCTCAGCCAAAGGCAAAATACAAAATACTTGCATACTCAAGAGAGAGCTATCAGTGGTTTCTAAACATGGCTTCTGGAAACAATGATTTCCTACCAACTTCAGATCTCCTCTTCAGTTGAGCTTTTGATGTGATGTGAATCCCAGGTGGAAAGGTGTGGTTATTCATTAATATTATATTGATGTAAGGAGAGAAAAATATATCCACCTGTACACAAGCATTGGACTATTCTGAAATAACTTGCAATGCCATGTGTATTTTTGCAAATATTTCAGAAATTGTTCTTCCATGGTAATAGATGCTGTTATGAAGCAAGTAGAGTGTTACCCTGACAAAGCTATATTGTTCTAGTTGTCAAGTGGTGCTATTCAGAACTCGGATAGGGACTAGAAGAAAACCTTCTTCCTAGCTGGACTGTAATCAAGTCAAAGTGATATTCTAAAGTTGTCTCATGGTGAAGACATTTTATTTTGCCTACCCATGATCGATTACAGGCTGTATAAAATATTACCATATATAAAATATGACACAATATAAGAGGTGTTCAGAAACAGCACAACGTATTTAAGTTTATATTGCTAGACAAACCCTAAACAATCATAAAGTCTTTGAAAAAAAGATGCTAGGATAGAGAAGTCAATCTAAAGTCACCCAGACAGAATCAGGTATAAGATTATGTTGGACTATATAATATAAATATTAAAGATTATATTCTGATAATAGAGCACAGTTTTAACACCTACAGAGAGATCAACATCACTGATGAAGAAGTGGACACAAAGAAGTGAAGGAGTCACTCTGGTGACCAACACTTCTGCTGTGTGTAGCATTGTGATTTTTGGAAAGGTAGTCACTACTTCTCGGAGACCTTATCTGCCCCTATTATTAATTTTTTTTTCCCAGACAATAAGTAGAGGATGAAAAGTCCTCTTTAATTTTTTCACCTTTCACACTTTTTCTTGTGATTTATTTTACTGCACAACCTAGGAGTATTCCAGATATGCTACTACTGCTGTAACACCCCAGCAAACTAATGCTAAGTTTGGCCAGATACCTGCTAAGAATTAGAATGGAGTTGGAAACCACCATTCACACCGTACCCAGATAAATTCTAAGGTAAGCACGGGAGCTGGAATCTGGGTATCTGATACATACAGGGAGATCAAGGCATGTGGGAAAAAGGGCCGGAAACATATGGGGTGCAGAGACCACATGGGGAGTGGGAGAGCTGGCAGGACAGATGGTCCCCAGATGATACCAAGATCAAATGGCTGAGTACTTCAGTATGGCTTAAATAGTTAAGAAGTGTGGAGATGGAACTCTCATACACAAGAATTTGTGTGTATTAGTGCTCTAATTAAGTCTCCTTCCATAAGCATGAATATCTGGGAAACAAACAAAGAAACAAACAACAACAAGAAAAAAAACAAACAACCATCAAAGTCATTGAGATAGTTGCCCCCAAAATATCAGGATTCCGTCTAGCAACCTATAAAAGTCTCTGAGATCATCTAATCCGTGGAGTAGCTATGCAGTTTACAGGCTATGAACCTGTAGCTCATATTGGAATTATTCTAAGCAGAAAAATAAATTTATCTAGTTTATCTATTGTATCACTGAAGACACACCGTGGTGTGGACTTTAATGCACTCTGGTAAGCCAGGCATATTCTCAGGACCTTTCAGAAACTGCACTAATTGTTAATGCTGCCACTTCATTTCTCTTTCTCTGGTTTGTGACTTTCACTGTGTTGTACATGCTTACATTTACTACGATCATATCCTTCTACTATGTTATGGAGACACTAAAAGATGTGCAGTTATGAGCTAGTCTGTTTCAGCACTTGTTAGCTTATAGAGTTTTTTTTTTTTTTTAATAAAAACTGTAGCAACTTGTTTAGGTTTAAATATTGCCCAGCTCCAGGTGTCTTGTGTTGTTGTTGTTGATGTTGTTTTATTTTTTTTCCAGAAGCAAACTTATTCAGAAGTTCTAAAGAAAACATCACACTCTACATGAAGTACAAATCTCACTTTCCTCCTATTACTTCCATGGTCTTTTAATATCTGGTAATGTTTGGGAACATAATAATAATACCTGTACCAGATGTACTCTGTGAAAACAAACAAAAAAAAAACCAAAGAAACAAACACACACACACACACACACACAAAAGAAAACAAAACAAAACCAACCAACCAACAACAACAACAAAAAAAGCAAACTGTGTTCAAGGTGAGGTTGAATGGGTCTTTAGGCAAACTGATTTAACTGATTTAGTGGAAGGTGCACCTGCCCATGGCAGAAAGGTTGGAACTAGATGATCTTTAAGGTTCCTTCCAACCCAAAACATTCGATGATTCTCTGATATTGCTGATAAGGAAACAAACAAACAAACAAACAAACAAAAAAACAGAGCTCACAAGAAATGTTCAAGCTGGAGATTTACCTCTCAAGTGTATAATAGAAAACACTTTGTTCCATCTTAAATTTACTATTACTAGTCAGTTAATGCTTTGTAAGCATCATAGTTACTGAAAACAGGTATTTCAGAAAGATGTGAAGTCACATTGTAGGTTAGATGTCCCTCTAAGCATCTACAGACTGTGAAATTAAGGCCCAGAGAGGCAGCAGCTTTTCCAAGATCACATGGCAACCTAAGAGAAAACTAGAGAGAGATCACAAGACATTTGAACTCCTTTGTTAAGGGCCTGTCCACTGGCTCATTCTGTTTCCTCCAAGAAGCCTGCCTCATGCAAATCCTTCCTGCTCCATATCCCAGCTTGTGCCAGTTAAATGCATCTGAACAGACCCTTAGTTTGCACATTCCCTAACCTACCCATATCTTCCATCACCTCTCCTCTCCAAGGAAAAAATGTAGTCCAATACAAAGCTGTAATCCATACCGCTCAACATTTCCATAAAGCACTCCCAGTAACTTAAATCTGGATGGAAACTGTGTTGAAGATTTCATCTACAAAATGGATCAGAAGCTTAGATAACACCAGAGTCCAAGGAGCATGTAAGAAAACAGTCAGGTAAATGTAAGTAGAAAGGCCACTGACTTGCCATTACTCTAACTGCTATAAAAATATTGCCAGTGAGGTGATGAGATCAGACACGCCACAGGTGTCATTAACTTTAAAAGCCAGCCAGTAAAGAAAGTGCATCTGTTTTTACCTTGCTACATCTACCGTAAAGCAAAATAAATAAATAAATAAATAAAATTGTGGAGGGGCTTTTGCCTAAAGAGAAAAGAAGAAATGCAATAAAAGGATTATGAATAAATGATTTTTATTCCATTACTTTTAGCCTCAGCAGTGAAGTTTATTTAGTGCCCTAACAATATTAATTCTGGTATCTTTACTTCACAGTTCATATCACACAGGTGACTACTCTTTGCAGGAAGATTTCACATGCTATCTAATTACCGCATATTTATTTTCCCTCTTGAAACCATGCACTCAGTTGGCTGGATTCAACTCCCCAGGAGAAGATATGCCTGACCAACTGACGTAGGGTTAGGGCTTAGTCTGTAGGGACGGTTAAGTTTCCTTACCATGACAATGGCCTGAGTTTTATTGACACAGACAGTTTGTGTCAAACATGTGAACATATGCTCCTGAGGCATGCAGGAGGAGCAATTACAGATCTCTTAATACCCAGCCTGGGTTGCTGGTAGTTTGGCTCCTCCAACTAGGGAATGATTCACTCTGGGTCTGAGTTTACCAGGGGCTACCAATGCTAGAGAACTGGTGACGTAGCTGATTATGCAGAGAATTGCTTTTCAGTAGATTCATACTCCATAGTTGAGTGTTTCTGATTTACACTGAGTTTAAAATTTCAAATAAAGTGCTTGGAAACCCTCTACAGGTAGAAAATTTATCAAAAAAAAATACTTTTTTTTTCAGTACAATACACAGGTCCAGTTCCTTTAACCTGACTCTTAATTCGATTCCAGCCAATATAACTCTTGCATTTTAGGTCCCATCTGACAAAATATCTGAACATCTAAAAACAGGTATCAAAATATCTAGCGTTAGGAACCATCTTCCTGGATTAAAATTGAAATGAGGCTCCCCAGTAAATAAACAGCTTTCTCAGAATGGATGATGGTTGAAAGATACAAACAGTGTGCTTGAATTCCTGCCCAGTTCAACAAAGAAGACACAGAGACCGTCACATGTGCAGGCTCTGCATCTTGAAACCTTCTGAGTGGCCAAAGTTGGTATTCATTTATCCTAAATTAAATATCTAGAAGTAGGATAGACATCTGAGACAGTAATTCTGGGCTCCTCTTATAGTTGATGGAAAGAAATACACACCTTCAGAAGACTATTCATCTGCTAAGAGATATATAGGTCAGAAGAATCACACTAAATTAGTGTTTTTTTTAACTGGTTACTTATTCTCTCTCAGAGCAAAAAACAATTGTCAGGGCTAGAACAGTGGATTCAGAGAAACTTGCCTCATGCATGCGTCGGTGTACTTGTTGCCAAAGGCAGGGGTTCAAAGAAGAGATTTTTGTCTGATAGACTTGACCTCTGTGAAATGGAAGAATGATAGCTTATTTCCCTTTAGATTGAGAGATAAGATGTTGCTTATTATATGAGGCTGTAAAGTCTAGGAAAAACTGACAGCAGTCAGTGAAGGACAGAAGACCAAATCTATGATCTGATATTATTTCTCAAACGATTTTAGGCAATTCAAAATGAATACCTACTTCTGCAGAAGAACATGAAAATTTTGCAATTGGTTTACTGGGAAAAGGTTAGAGCTTTCTTTTATGGTAGTAACAAAGAAAAAAAAAACACAAAAACCACAAAACCACAAAAAAATATTAACAGATCTAGCTTAAGACCATCATGTTGTCTTTTAAAATTAACCATTAACTTCCACCCTACTTTCTGTAATTTAATTGAAAAAATATTATAAAATAAACCTTTTAATTTTCTGTGTCGTATCTTAGGTATTGTATTCCAAAAGCCTTCAAAAGTCCATTTAGAGCTGTCACAAGAGAGTTAATAAAATCTTGAATTTAAAAGGTGCAAGAGAGAGACAGGATTTAAGCTGGCACTTGGTTGCTGTTGCATTTTCTTACAGACAAATGGACTTTTCTGGGGTGAGCATAAATATTCTTGAATTTTTCTGGGCGGGGCTTGAATTATTGACATTTTCCATGAAAACACAGGGCTGTGCAATAAGGGCAAAATATTTTAACTAGCCTTGACATAATGCCAGCTAATGCATCTTATTTCTAGCTAATTGGAAACAAAACAAACAAACAAACAAACAAAAAACAGAACCAACTAAACAAAAACAAATAAAAAAACCCTGCTATTATATTTCATTGGACTTTGTTTGGAAGTTATAAGAATATTTCTTTCCTCAGACCTTCACTGTTGGTGGTTTGTGCTTGTGTCTTAACAATATCATTGAAAGGGAATATCTCTGACACCTGTGTGTCTAGAAATTCTGGCCTCTGTGCACTAGCTGAGACTAGGAGAGATTTCTCATTAATTTTACTGGATATATTATATATATCCAGTAGAAAAGCTCTGGGATTTATTGCACAGATATAATCAAAAGGAGATATTTTTGGTTATAGTGCTAGCTTTAGTGATTAAATAATATTATCAAAAAGAATATTTTTTTAAAAAAGATAAATAATGATCTTTTGATATTAAATGATCCATGACAATGATCCTTTAATACTATAAATAAATAAATAAATAATATACAAAGTTTTACTAATTCCTGAAAAAAAAGAACAGAGTACAGAAACAACATATAATGCTGCTGCAATACCACTAACACGATCTTGTATCACTGGAAAAACAGTCAGGGTATGTTCTGTTGTGTCCTTTTTTCAAAGCATCTTAATACCATTTTGGCAAGTTTGATGTTTCATTTGAAGGGAAAATAATAAAGTGTTTTCTTTGTATTGATTGAAGAAATATAGTGCTTATTTTTTTGCTTGGTTTTCTAGTAGTTATTCAATAGGTTAAAGGGCAATACCATCTGTTTCCTAACAGGACATTTTGTGTAAGATTTGCAAGTCCTACAGGTACCTTTAAGCATGGATAAATATGCACTCATGGCTTCAGCTGGATAGTTTTTCACCACCAAAGGATGATTATGTTGTGTGCCTTGAGACATAGGCTATAATATATTTCCTGTCCCTTTATTGCATTTTGGAATCATAAACAATGACTGTTTGGCTCAAAGCCATTTATTCAGCCCAAAAAGACATTATTTGCACAACAAAAATCAATAAAAATGTTACTAGGTCTGGCTGGATACTTTGCTTAACTGTGATATTTGTCTGTCACTGATGGCATGCTATCTCTCGTAGGAGACTGGGGCCAAAACAGAGCTATTGATCCAGTCATCAGTGATGGATACTGGCATTTGGAACAGGCTGCTGCAGAGAATCTCGATTAAAAAAAATATTTCTATGTTTTGCCTGAAGCAGAGTCAAGATAACCTGAATGAGTAGATTTTCTCTTTTATATTGGGTTTCTCCTCTTGTGGTTGTTAAATGCTCTGGACCAAAGTTCATTATTGAAAGAATTAAGTCAATCTATGTTTAGCCAAAGGCTTTGACATCATATCAAGCTCCCCTGATTTAGACACAAGCTAGTTGTCCTTTTCATCACCTTAAAAGCATAGAGGAAGCGTTTTATACACACCAGTCATAGACATGTTGTGCTGGGGTATGCTTACACTTTTTTTTTTTTTTTTCTACTGTAAAACATGAAATTATGTCTTAGAAAAACAAGACAAAAACTGATTCTCACATGTTGTATAAACACTGACCTATTCTTTGAGGCACTGTGTAATCTCTGCTCTCACTTTATAAAAAATTTAAGGTATTCAACACTTAGAAACTCCCAGTGTTTAGCCTGAAGTTATCTAATTATGAAACATCACTGTGGCTGCTTAAGAAAATATATTGTGGCTAAAATATAAGAAACTTTTAGCTTACAATCAATGAACAGTATTTAAAAAGGTTACCTGTTATTTTGAAATGCATGTTGATATTTTAAATCCAGTTTTCTCATACCAAATTCACTAATGTATAAACACTGTTATATTTTATTATACAATCAGAAAAAAAAAAAAAAGAGGATGAAAGCCTCTTAAATCAGTCTTCTAGAAGCACCGAAGCACCTTCAAATTAAAGTTGCACAGGTTCTTTTAAGTTATTTCTTTTCTCTCAGAGGTTTGAGCTTTCTCAAAAAGTATGGTCGTATAAATATTCTAAGAGTGGCCAAAAGTAGGTAAACTTAGAAAATAATATCTTTTTCATTGGATTGATAGGGATTTAGGAGCGACAGATCACTGACTCAGTTCATCTGATTTATATGTTACAACTTTAGCTCTGAATAACTTACAGACACCAGACTGGCCACTGATTTTGTTAGGACTATTTGAACTATATAAAAACAAGTATACATGAAAGCCTTCTTTGGATTGTGATCACCAGAAAAGCTGTCAATGAGATGTAGGCAGTACAATTTTCAAAGCACCAAGTGAATTTTGAAAGACTCTTCCATCATGTAGGTAACTAACAAAATGAAGTCTTTATTTAGAGTAAACTGAAGTCCAATATAATAACTAAGTTTTAGCCAGCATGATCATTCCACCAACTGTAGTACAAATACTTTGTTGATGGTTAGAGTGGCTATCAGAGCAGCTAACTTTGGAAGGATTTGGAGGAGTTGTTACCAACTGAGTGTTTTTCTTTTTAATTTCTCTTAATCATAATTCTCAACCTGAAGATTAAGTGTTAGGAATAATTATACAAACCTATACAACTTCTGCAAACTTGCAGTTTTCAACCAAGAGTATATGAAAGGGAAAGTGTTAAGTAATACAATTTTTAAAATTCATTCTTCATATATAATTTGTCTCATGCAAATTATCAGATATATCTGATAATCAATATGACTTCTAAAGAAATAATATAACTGCTGAAGGAACATTTTCTATATCTTTGCAAGATGATTAGAGGTGGAACATCTAAACCTTAATATCTATATGTATTATCACAGGTTATCATTTGGTCTGTCTGTTTAGGTTGCTAGAAACTTTGAGAGAAATTAAACATTTATTTCAGATAGTAGGAAAGATGGAAATAAATTAGAAAAATAAGAGTGCACTGATTGGGATTTTAATGTGGCCTTTCAATGTCTGTTGACTTGGATTACCTAGACTGTACTCGGACATGGGTGTGGAAGGTGAATTTTATGAAGTATAAATTGCACTATGACTTGCTACATAGTCTTTTTATCCATGCTTCCTCAGAAGAAAAAGCATCCAAAAAACCTAATACACAATTGGTGCTCTATGACATCGTCCAAATACCTTACTACCTAAAACCACTAGTTATTATCTTGTCACAAATCATTTAAAAAAATCTGACTTTTCACTAGCATAATTTTAGAAAGGATAAACATTTCTCTGTTCCACACCAGAGAACTTTCTCTAGATGCATACAGAACTCTTATGACTTTGAGTGTTTAATAGTTTAATTAAAAAGAACAGCAGTAAATTTCTTCTGCTTGTTTTCTGTCTGAAGAAGCAGTTTGAAGGTGGTAAGGTTTTTTTGTTTGTTTGCTTTCTGTTTTAGAAAAACAATTATCAATAATATTATTATTAAAGTCAACAGTAAAAAAAAAACAAAACTTTTCAAACAAAGGCAGTTTGGCTTGAATACCTCCAGACTTAAACATGAAGTTTGTTGGGAATGCGGATGGATGGCCGGGCCCAGAGAGTTGTGGTGAATGGAGTCAAATCTGGTTGGAGGCCGGTCACTAGTGGAGTCCCCCAGGGCTCGGTACTGGGGCCGGTCCTCTTTAATATCTTTATTGATGATCTGGATGAGGGCGTCCAGTGCACCCTCAGTAAGTTTGCAGACGACACCAAGCTAAGTGCGTGTGTCGATCTGCTCGAGGGCAGGAAGGCTCTGCAGGAGGATCTGGATAGGCTGGAGCGATGGGCTGAGGTCAACTGCATGAAGTTCAACAAGGCCAAGTGCCGGGTCCTGCACCTGGGCTGCAACAACCCCAAGCAGAGCTACAGGCTGGGAGATGAGTGGCTGGAAAGCTGCCTGGCCGAGAAGGACCTGGGAGTATTGGTGGATAGTCGGCTGAATATGAGCCAGCAGTATGCTCAGGTGGCCAAGAAGGCCAACGGCATCCTGGCCTGTATAAGAAGCAGTGTGGCCAGCAGGTCGAGGGAAGTGATTGTGCCCCTGTACTCGGCTCTGGTGAGGCCGCACCTCGAGTACTGTGTTCAGTTTTGGGCCCCTCGCTATAGGAAGGACATGGACGTGCTCGAGCGAGTCCAGAGAAGGGCGACCAAGCTTGTGAGGGGTCTGGAGAACAAGTCTTACGAGGAGCGGCTGAGGGAGCTGGGCTTGTTCAGCCTGGAGAAGAGGAGGCTCAGGGGCGACCTCATCGCTCTCTACAGTTACCTGAAAGGAGGCTGTAGAGAGGTGGGGGTTGGTCTATTCTCCCACGTGCCTAGTGACAGGACGAGGGGGAATGGGCTAAAGTTGCGACAGGGGAGTTTTAGGTTGGATGTTAGGAAGTACTTCTTTACCGAAAGGGTTATTAAGCATTGGAACGGGCTGCCCAGGGAGGTGGTGGAGTCACCATCCCTGGAGGTCTTTAAAAGACGTTTAGATGTAGAGCTTAGGGATATGGTTTAGTGGAGTACTTAGTGTTAGGTCGGAGGTTGGACTCGATGATCTTGAGGTCTCTTCCAACCTAGAGAAATCTGTGAATCTGTGAATCTGTGAATTTCGCTTTCATGCGTGCCTTCCTGCTAGAATTTTTAAAGTACACCTCATACTTTGAAAATCATACTATATGCATTTTGCTAGCCACTATTGTGACAGCTTTTCCAGAACTGAACTCATAGATAAAATTGCAATTGTTGGCAAACATGGTGTTATAATTTTTCATTCTTTCTTAGATGGTAACTAAAAATGACCAGTATTAATGTTCTATGTTTAACCATAATAAATTATATGTATTATCAGCTTAGAATGATTTTTTATATTTATATATTTTATATTTATTGATTAATTTATATTAATAATAAAAACTATGTAAATTATGAAAATGAGATCATAGATGTCTACACATACGGTTTTACATTAATTGTCTGAAGAAATATCCTATTATAATTTACGTTTGTTTTTTTTTTAGTTTATTTATTAGGATTTTGTTCTAAGTGTGAAGAATAATGTAAAAAACGTACATTAGCTGGGTTCAGTTCTTCAGATGGAAATCTATTCTAGCATAATAAAGCAGGTGAATTAGCCTTATCTGAACTAAAATGTTCAGTGAACTGAAATTCCTCCTGTAAAGGAATGAGACTGTTGATGACATCTGATTTTTCTAAGATACAGCTGTGCTTTCAGTGGTAGGAGAATTGTTCTGGAAAAAGAAAGAGAAAAATATTTATGACAAACATAAGAAATAGGGTCAAATCTCTAACAAACTTAGAGAAGTGCAGTAAATATTTCTGCAAATATTCTCAGCAAAGTGTTGAAGTACTTTAAGCAGGTGTTACATGTAGATTATGCTTAAGGAATCTAAATAGGGATTGTAGCATATGGTAAAGATTTTGTAAATACTTTTCTAGTCCAAAATCAATGTCATCGATTGTCATTAAAGTGGCAAGCTAAAAACAATGAAGTGGTTTCTAATTTTCAGGCTCCTACTAGAGTCTGCTCTATCCCTTCCTTTTTCCCAGTTAAGAGCATCATTAAATGGTAAGAGCAAACACCATATTGAGAGGCCAAGTGTTTTATTAATTCATCATCAGAATTATCTCAGCACATTAATATTAATAGCCTCAAATTGGATTTCATTTAGAAAGTGAAATAAATACGCTGATAGTAAAAGCCTACATAGCCAATGAATCTTTTGAAATAGCACTTATACAGAGCAATATTCAAAAACAGATTTGATAAGTCATGCTGAATTCCTTTAGCATAGGAGCACCTTCTGGGTAGAATTTCATTCTGGTCTGGAACTCAATGAAACTTTAACTTCTGAAAAAGACTTGCTTCCTCTTTTGGAAGTTTTTTGCTTAAATGACTGAGGCAAAAGTGGACATGCATCCCTCCCTTTATCTGACACCTTTCTCATTCCCTGCTGATTGTAGTAGTCACACCTACAAACTATGTACTGTTTCTCACATAATGGTGTGTGTCTACATATCTAAGAGTATTATTTTGTGTTTGCATTTGCATTGAATCACAACTGGCGTATATTTTTTTGTCTTTTCATTACAAAATTCTCTAGACTCTTAGAGTCATAGACTTTATTTGTTGCTGTTTGCAAACACTATACCTAAGTAAATGTCTAAGAACACCAAATGTTCCCATTTGCAAGGATGCAACGTAACTAAGGATGGAGATGAGGGGAAGAATAGAAATGATGTTGTAGCTGTGCTTGCATTTGTCTAAAGGCACCACCAAGGATACCCAATATTTCCTTATCAGGTGAGTCAATGGTGACAGCTCAGATCAGGCATTCCTTCTGCTCTCCCTCGTCCAGTAAACCTTTCTACACCTTCAAGTTGCATATGCTAATCTGTTGGCTAATGTCAGTGCTCTTATGGTAGTCTGAAAAAGAAAAAAAAAATGCTCAGGTGGAAATGTTCACCCATATATATATATATATATATATATATATATGTAAGGTGCCACAACTGCATTCTGATGTCTTAGCTAATTCAGCCATTTTGCATCAATGCCAGATTCAGGCAGATTGAGGTGACACAGACAATTCTGCAGCCACATTCACCACTCAGTTATTTCCCACTGCCTGTGGCTTCAGGGGCACACTTCTATTTGTTGGGGATCATTATCACATGGAGATGAACTTCTCACACTACCTTTCAGTCATTCAAAGAGTCTGCCCTGGTAGCCCAAAGCAGCCAGAAGGATTCCTGATTCCTGGATAATCCTCACTGCTATCAGGGAGACAGATTAGTCAAACACCAAACACAGGCACAGCATATGCCTAGGTGTCTCGTTACTGGAACCACAGGACATTGAAAGACTAGTTTATTTTTTCTGTTCTTCGTTGCTTCTCAGGAGAAGCCTTAAAACAAAATTGCACCACTGAAAATGTAATGCTGCACAGAAAACAGAAGCTGTGTTCTGAGTCCTTCACTTTGTGACCTTTTTAGGGACTGTAGAGTCACCTCTGCAGAAATGTTGGAGACACTGAGTGTGTGTTGGAACATGCTAGTGTGACCACGCACTGTTGTAAATCATTGCCTGTATGGAGGATAGGGATTGGGCATATTTTCTCACTTATCCACCATGTGGTTTATGTGAGCAGAGATGGACAACATGGGCAGGGATGTAATCAGCTACTCCTTCTTGTAGCCATAGCATGACAGCAGGATTGTGCCACAGAGTGAGAGCATTAGGGAACTGGCTTGTTTTCACGTTGTCAATTTATGTTTCTTCCCTGGACTCTTTCAGTTCTCTGTGGCAGTCAGACCTCATAAAAATGTAAATGCAGGTTAGAGTAAATATGATCTTCTGATATTTTTATATTGTTTAAATCTATTTATTTAGATAAATAAAGGAAGAAAACAACTGTGATCATAATACAGCACAACTGGCCTCATGCTTTGTCTCCTCACATGCAAATGATGGTAAACCTGTCCTGAAGACAAACATGGCACTCAGGAGAAATGCATTTTAATACTCTGCCTGCACCTTGCAAACTCCTCGACCATAATAGCAATGCATGAGGACTGAGGTGTGACTGGATAAATTTTAGCACCACTGAGCAGTGGAGAAGCAGCTCTGGCAGCTATAAAATGTCCATGACAAGGTGTGGCTGCTTAGCCACCTTCAGTTTAACAGAAATAATAGCTTGCGGCTGAGGAACGGTTTGTCCCCCTCTGTTCCTGACAGACTGAGGTGTTTTACATCTATAGATCAACCCTCTATGGCTGAAGGTACTAGCCGTCCCTCCAGACAAATAAGAGAAAAGAATGAAGATTTGTTAGTGCTTGAGGCACAGTTGCTAGTAAGAAATAGTCTGCATTTTGAACTGGCCTGAAGTCTGAATCTCTTGTGTCAAACAGTCCAGCTTTCTGTGTTGTATAATAATTTTGTCAGAACCTCTGTTTCCATGCATGACAAAAATCCATGTTAAACAAGAATGAAGAGATGTCTGTGAGAGTGTTTGGTTTTTTTTTTTTTGACCTCCCCTCCTCCTCCCCCCCTCACCCCCCCGCCACCCCTGCTTCTTTTCCCCTCTCCCTCTCTCTCTTTTGCTACCAGAAATGTACAAGGAGATTACTCTTGTGGTTGTGGCTGTGGAATTACAACATGATTCCTGGCAGTGCCACAGATTTGTTGTCTGTTCACTTAATTTGTCCATGTTTTGGATCCCAACTGACCTAACAGAAGGATTTTTTCCTTAATGCAACCACAATGAAGATGCTTTCTTTCATGTTTGTGAGTGGTTTAGAATCACTGGTGAACAGAGCCATGCAGGACCCTTGAGACATTCAGATTATATAAGTTTTTTGTAAGTCATCCTTGTCACCTCAGAGTATCTGGTCTCTTCCCCACCAATGAGCAAGACTTGTAGCCTACAGACTTTCAGAAGTGATAATGAAATTGTGTATTCAAAACATTTATCTGCCAGTCTGCATTGGCCGAAGCCTCAAATATTGTTCTCAAGCTAGCACTCCTGAAATTTATTATGAACTAAAAGAACTTCCCTACAGCCTGCCATTATTACTAGAGAAAGAATGTACAACAGGGACTGGCATTTAGGCCACCATTTGGAACGACATTTAGGAGCTTTTGCCTGGAGTTGACGTCCAGAATAATGAGGCTGACATTCAGAGGACCCACCCAGAAAGAAGAGGCAGAAGTAATCTAATTGTTACTGCTTTCTTTCAGACTCACTCCCCCCCTACCCTCAGCCCTGTCCACCCCCATTTTTCCTGGCTTTTCCCCAAAATAAATTACTCTAATTGTAGTAAAAGTCTGGAATGGAGAAGAGTTATTCTGTTTAGTTTGTGAACTGGTATTTTCAAGATTCCTTAATGACCAATATAATGGAGAGGTTATTATCAAAATATGCTGGGTTCAGAGTGTATTAAAGCTCTCCTAGGACCCAGTTTACTATCTGTTACAGTTCAGCCAAACCAAACACAGCATGTTCAAGTAGATAGTCTCTTACTTAGTTTTTTTGGTGTGTTTCCCATAGCATAGCAGGCAACCATATACCCAGTAAGACAGTATTGACAGTCTTCCATGCTCCCGATCAGAACAACAGGAAAACATTCATATGATTCATATGTCACACTGTCACACTATGAAAATCTGAAGGCTTTTTTTTTTTTTTTTTTTTGTCTGTTCATTGCTCCTTTCCTGAGGCAGACAGCAAATGAACAGTTGTCTGTGAAGCTGTTAGCGTTCATGAAGACACATAATCCACAAAGTGATTATATGAAGGTGCTTTATTAGGCGCCGGAAGTTAGGGGCATGCCTGCCCAAATCTAACTTTGTCTGATTTGTTCTCTTTTATCTCCTAAGATACTACATATGCATTAGGTTTCACAACTCATCTATGCATATTCATTTCCTAGCTCCGCCTAGCCTCGCTTCGTATGCTAATTATCTTATCAGTCCTTCTGCGCTTGCGTACTACTCTCTGGTGGTCGTCTGGGTGGTTGTCGGGATGAAGTAAGATGTCTTCATCAGAGTTGAACTTTTTAACCTTTCCTTCTCACGCATGCTCTCTGAGCCCTTGGTCTCAGTTCAAACCGCAAGGTTGGTTTGATCCAGTTCCCAGGGTCCAAGAAGCCCCAGTTATCTAGATTTCTTGCAAATTGAGCATTCTTTTAATCCTCCTTACTCCTCATCATGAATTGGTGCATTCTCATGTTACCCTTGCACATATATTTTGTATCTTCCAAGCGCAGCCTCAGAACAGTACATCGCAAATGTAACATATTAAACAATATTGTATTATTTCTTCTTCTATTACTAACAAAGCCATAAATATACCTGGCTATATTTTGTCCTTTCTTCCATCATGTGAGCTCTTCTGTTGTCTGGCATTTTTCTTTTCCTTTCCATTCCTCATTTCTTCACTGAGGTGGTGCAACACCAGTACAGTTAAGAGGCAAATCCATACTGATACTGCTAGGAAGTTTCTCAGTGCTACCATTTTTCAACTTTATGCCAGCAGCTCTACTTGTACACAATGTAAAATAAATGGTTTCTTCTCCTCCTCATTCTGTAAAAGAAGTTGTGCATCTTTTCTGCATTTTTAATAGAAATTCAGTACCTGATACTAAAGAAGATCTTCTGAACAACTAGAACATTAATGGGATTACAGCTTCATATGTACTAAGGAAGATAAACCTGACCGAGGAAATGATTTCCATTTGGATAGTTTAGAAGATCTTAGAATTATTCTTGACTGTATGAACAACTGTCTAAACTGAAGAACAAAGATAAAGGTTTCTCTCTGAAACACCACAATTTAAAACTCAAATAGTGACCTTTTCTATGAGATGGATGTTGAGATTTCTCTTCAGAATAAGAGTCCTCGACTAGTTTATGGATGCTTGTACAAATGACTAAAATTCTCTGCAGATCCTTTTTGCTTTGCAGGACAAGACTCTGTATCTCACACATATGTCCATAATTCAGTAATATTCACTATGATTCTCATTGGCACATTGATAATTTAATATATTTTGGCTACGAAGCAGACATTAATGAGCTAGACATCAAGCTGCCTAGTCTAACCTCATGGTTTGGTTCACATTTCAGCTGTGGTTCAGAGATTTCCTTGCAGACTTGTATACCCTGAAGAGAAGGTTCTCCTATTTCAGCTGTATAATGGCAGAAGGTAGCTAAACAGATGTACACCACTGTGACATAATCAAACCTCCTTCAGGTTATGCAGACTTGCAATAAGAGAAAATAGGATAACCAAGCCAGATCCAAATTGTATTTGAAATGACTGGAAGACTGGAAAATTACCGGTGGTGGAAATACAGGACACAGGCAATTCAGGAGGTTCCTTCCTTCTCCAAGTGACAGCAGAGCCAATGAGGAAAACTGCTGTGTAGGACCTCATTCTCACCAACAAGGAGGGGCTGGTAGGGAAAGTGAAACTCAAGGGCAGCCTTGGCTTCAGTGACTATGAAATGGTGCAGTTTAGGATCCTGAGGGCGGTGAGGAAGGAGCACAGCAAGCTCACTACCCTGAACTTCAGGAGAGCAGACTTTGGCCTCTTGAGGGATCTGGTACCATGGAACAACCTACATCTGGTAGAGTACCATAGGACAAAGACCTGGACAGAAGAGGGGCGTAAGAAAGCTGGTTAATATTGAAAGAACACCTTCTCCAAGCTCAGGAGTGAAAGAGGATAAAGAGGAAGTCAGGCAAAAATGCCAGGTAGCCTGCATGAATGAACAAGGAGCTCCTGGCCAAACTCAAGCAGAAAAATGAGACCTACAGAGGATGGAAGCAAGGACAGATAGCCTGGGAGGGAGAGAGAGACATTGTCTGAGCAGCCAGGGGTTGGGTTAGGAAAACTAAAGCCCAATTAGAATTAAATTTGGCCAGAGACATCAAGGACAACAAGAAAAGCTTCTATACGTACATCAGTGATAAAAAGAAGACTAGGGAAGCTGTGGGCCCTCTCCGGAAAGAAACAGCAGACCAGGTCACCCAGGATCTGGAGAAGGCTGAAATTCTCAATGACTTTTTTGCCTCAGTCTTCAATGATAAGAGCTCCAGCCACATGGCCCAGGCCCCAGAGGACAAAGCCAGGGACTGGAAGAATGAAGAACTGCCCACTGTATGAGAAGATAAGATTTGAGACCATCTAAGGAACCTGAAGGTGCACAGGTCTATGGGACCTGATGAGATTTACCCGTGGGTCCTTAAGGAAGTGGTGGATGTAGTTGCTAAGCCACTGTCCATCATATCTGAGAAGCTGTGTCAGTCCATTGAAGTTCCCACTGATGGGAAGAGGGGAAACATAATGCTCATTTTTTAAAAGGGAAAAAAGGAAGACCCATGGAACTACAAGCCAGTCAGTCTCATCTCTGTGCCTGGCAGGATCATGGAGCAGGTCCTCCTGGAAACTATCCTAAGGCACATGGAAAATACAGAGGTGATTGGTGACAGTTCTTCACTGAGGGGATGGCTGGGCATTGGAACAGGGTCCCCAGGGAAGTGGTCATGGCACCAAGCCTGCCAGAGTTCTCAGGCATATAGTCTTATTTTTGGGTGGTTCTGTGTGGAGCCAGGAGTTGGACTTGATGATCCTTGTGGGTCCGTTCTAAGTCGGGATATTCTGTGATTCTATGATTCTATGATAAATTCATAAAAATCTAGCAAAGCTAGGAGAAATGTTATACACAA
The DNA here is from genome assembly GCF_964034855.1 of Anser brachyrhynchus. NCBI lineage: Eukaryota > Metazoa > Chordata > Aves > Anseriformes > Anatidae > Anser > Anser brachyrhynchus. The sequence goes on from NC_137695.1 coordinate 94,695,767, forward strand.
GAACATATACCCTGGCCTTTGAGACAATCCTGTTCTTCAAGGGTTTTTAACCAAACAAATTACAAGTGTTCAAGAAAAAACTCTAGACCTCAGCAACTCAGTGAATATGTCTGTTCAGTACAGTGTCATAGCCAAATACAACAAACAGTATATTTAGGATTTGTCTGTTTGTTTAGTAAAGTATGTACAAGATTTCAAACATTAGTCTTTCAAGAATACATATGTACATGTATTCGCATATACATTTATTACACGTTTATGCATCTAAGTTACTAGTATATATAGTTATGAAATGCATTAATATTAGCATTTCTTGCTTTTCTTTTGGTGACCACACTGAGTCTACCAGGATTTCTTCAAATATCATCTGTAGTCAATATGTGTTCCAGGCCTCTACTTCATCATTCAAAACACCATACCAGAAATTCATTTCTAATGATTTGCAATACTCTTTTAATTTGCTGTTAAGATATTTCCATGAAGAATTTTTATATTCTTTTGATATTGTACAAGCCTGTTTAATTTTGACAGTTCTTATAGACTAGACTAGACTAGACTAGACTAGACTAGAGATCTTAAAGTTTGCTCAAAGTCCAGAGTGAGAACTCTGTTGACCTTTTTTCTCCTTGCACCAATTACTTTGAACTCAACTAATTCATGATCACTATAGCCAAGACAGTCACCTACAATCATCAACTCTCCCTCAAGGCCTTTCCTATTCTCAAGCAACAGATCTAAGTGGTACATTTCCTAGTTGGCTCACTCAGTACTTGGGACAGGAAATTATCTTCAACATGCTTTAGGAATTTCCCAGACTTACTTGTTGTAGCAGTATGATATTTCCAGTTTACGTCGAGGAATCTTTCCATTATGTTTCTTAAGTAAATGTATTTATAGAAAATAATCATATCTTGCCCAGCTTCTGTTTCACTAGTATCCTCTTTTAAGATTTGTTCTCTAAATCTCTTATCACCTGAGTCAGCTGGTTTTGAATTGAATCTATCCTTCTAAACATAGCTGATTAGAACTGAGACTGATATTCTAATGATGTCTTACTAAAGACTTGTACAACAGAATTATTATTTCCTCGTCTTTACTTAAAATACCTCACCTGCTGCCTCCAGGAATTAAATTGTTCATGGCTATATGGCACTGACGTTGCTTAATCATCAAAAGTTACATGCAGTTCTCTTTTCATTTCTTGAGCCCCAGTCTGTAGCAAAGGTTTTTCTAATTTGTCCATAAGCAGTTGTGATTTTTTACTTTGCCTTCATAAGAGAGTTACAAAGATTCTCCAATTCTTGCTGCAGAATTCTTGGTCTTTCTGAATACTGGCAGTGGACTACAAGTGTGATATCCGAAATTTCAAAAGAATATACCTAGTCCTTTCATTGAGAGGACTAGAGATCATATTAATGCTCACTTTTAGAGGGATGATAAAATTTTATGCATCACTACTGGGATCTGCTCCTGCAATTTTAACAATGTACACTCAAATTGACAAGCATAACTGTCAAGGAAGAAACAGAGGTATATATAGTAGCTGGCAGAGCAAAAATCCAACAATACAAAACCCCTGTGTTGAAACATTTATATTGATGCATTCACAGAATTCTGTCAGGAAAGCAAGGAAAGGCAAAAATAAAGGAAAAGCAAAAATATTTTGAATGTTTTTACAATGCTATCATGCAAACTACAGAAACAGATCTCTTGCACTGAGTTGCAAATATAAATAAAATATTGGAAAGATTCTATTTGTTGAAAGAAGACTAATATTTACATATCAGCAGAAGATGCCTATTTAAAGACTTTCACAATCCATATGACCAACAAAGGAGATGGGAAAACTGATGATTCAGGTTAACTCTGGTGGCATCCTATAAGCATTCAGCTAAACACAGACACTACAACAAAACACTTAGTGCTAGAAATGAAGTAAAGGAAATGTGTCAAAATTTATCAACAGAAAGGTGATGTGATAGTATCATTTTTTTATCTTACTAAGGAACACAATCTCTGCCACAAACAAATTAAAAACTTTTTCAAGCAACAGCAACAGCCTGATGTACCCATATTCTTTTAAGTGTTCTCTTGAAGATTTCTGTGTGATGGGTTGGAAGATGAAATTACATTTTGGTCATGCTTCCCACTTCAATCAAACTGGGAACAACATCCTCAAAAGTAAAAGTTGAGGAAGAAAGGAGTGGAGTGGAGTGGAGTGGAGTGGAGTGGAGTGGAGTGGAGTGGAGTGGAGTGGAGTGGAGTGGAGTGGAGTGGAGTGGAGTGGAGTGGAGAGGCGAGGCGAGGAGAGGCGAGGGGAGGGGAGGGGGAGGGGAGGGGAGGGGAGGGGGAGGGGAGGGGAGGGGAGGGGAGGGGAGGGGAGGGGAGGGGAGGGGAGGGGAGGGGAGGGGAGGGGAGGGGAGGGGAGGGAGAAAAAGAAAAAATATATCCAGTTAAGCAGAATACTCAAAGATTTTTCAGTTAAAATATACAATAACGCAGTGGTTATAGCAAATGTGATCAATGTTAAGAAAAGAAACATTTAGCCAAAATGGAAATAAATATTTGTGGTCTTTGCAGAAGTCGTTTATTGATTGAACTTGATTTGTCAAGCATTTTTGTACCTAGACTAGTCAGGCTCTGAGTAGTACCAGGCTCAGTGACATAGGGGTATTATATTACAATGTTGTATTTGTTCTTCCTTACTCTTTAAAGAGGCATGTCTTTTAGACACTTCATTCCACTTGATGTCTTAACAACATTTTAAAATTAAGTATTTTTTGTAGAAGAATACATACATACAATACAGAGTGAGTTGTAACAGCTAAGGCTATTCCATGTGGATCTTCAGCATATTAATTCTTATTGAAGAAGTCTACAAGGTAGACATTCCAGGTTAAATATATTTCAATGTTGTCCTGAATATAAATTATTTTAAATTATTTTTGATTGTTTTCTTATATCAGAACCCACTGCAGAGTGTCATAGTCATTCTGTATGGGAAGTGTGGAAAGCTCTAGTCAAGGCTTGAATGCAGTGATACAGGCATGCTGACAAAAGACACATACACAATTAGCAGCTATTTTTAAATTGCCAGAACTTCTCTGTAGAAAGCTTACATTCTGTTAGAACAAGAGGCACTAGGTAATAGATATTATTCTAGAGTAGCAAGCTCTGAAACTGCCAGAAGTATGTCTCAAAGTTTTTGTAGTGAGTACAGAAATGTATAAGACAAAAGAATATGAGAAATCCCTTAGATTATATCTGTTGTCTCTAGGGCCATCAGCAAATTTAAAGGAAACTGGGGATAGGGAAACAATCCCATTTGCTTGCAACATTATTCTGAATAAAGAATGTAGAATGATAGGGCACAAAGAAAGATTTAACAAGGGAAAATCTGTTTTCATAGCATTTTCAATACAATTTAAGATGTTGAAAATTGGGAAGAGGACATAATGTGGAAAAATGTAAAGAAAAAGGAAAATAGTGGATTAATAAATAATTGAAAAATCCTGTACATAGAAGAAATGGAACCAGATGAGAATGTTGTTCTTGATGGATTTATTCCTAGGGAGTTGAAAGAATGCATTAAGGTATCTAGAATCATTCCTGAATTGAATTAAGCAGCAAATGAAAAATCTGTTGAAATTCAATGTAATCAGTACGATTAAAAAAAAAAAAAAATCAAATGTTAAAACCTTGTTGGACAATAAAGAGGAACAGCAAATCTAAAGAAAATAGCCTTGTTTGTTTTCAGGCACAAGGAGAGTTCAAAGAAATCCCATTAATAGTTTCAGGAAGTGTACAATATATTGAAACTGAGAAAATAATTTGTAATGAATAATTGGTCATGAAAAGGTCTGATAATGACCCTTTAAATTTCAGTCAAAAGGAAACTCATGGTTTTGGAAGTCTGAGCATCTAAATTCCAATTCAAAACTCGTGTTACCATTAAGAGGAGAATAGGATATCAGCTCCTAGAATACTTACTAGTAACAATCCAAATAAGAAGGTGAATTTTCTTTTGCTTTGGTGTATTTTTAATGCACTTGAAATAGCAGAAAACACAACAAAAACATTTTCTTCCATAATCCTAATTAGATGTAAGTATTATCCATTTCCTTGCATTTACTTCTGCATTTGGGATCTAACTATCCCCATATAGGTTGATTCACCAGGGACTTCTGACAAACCACATAGTTCTTCAGTATGTTGAAGTACATAGCTTTTTTACTAGATCCAGAATGATACAGACTATGATAAATCCTATATCTGACCATTGTTTCTGATTAGATAAAACAGTATTTGATTTAGATTTTCTAATACTACAGTATAAATGAGCAACAATAGTGTTATGCAACTCTTCTGCATCTTCTAACCATGATCACCGCATGTTTAAGTGTTTCTTTTAGTCTCAGCCTAATAAAGTCTTTTCCTGGTAGAGGAATCTGAACAGATCTAAACTGAGTAAATTTCAAAGATAACATACCTCATCCCAACCAGGATTAATTCAACACTGTTTTATTTATTTATTAAGTGGAAGGCATTTTATTTGTAATTGTATCTCCCTGCCTTCTTACTCTTTGGGAGTTATTTGACAGTTTTCTTTTATGTTTGCAGAATTTTTGAGATAAAGCTTCTGACTTGTACATACGTTAATTTTAAAAAGATTAACTTTTTCTATTACAGTGTTAAAGTGTATAACAGGAAGAATTTCCACAATGCTCCTGGTGAATAAAGATCTCATTAAATCTGAGCTAATAGGCACTGAACCAATAGGCACTGAACCTGTACTCAAATGATGTTTGACCCTCAAGACTTTACATAGTCATTGCTGTAGCTGTTTTTTTTTTTTCTTTTTTTTTTTTTTTTTTCCAGCTGTGGTGCTGTGGTGAGCCCCTTCAGCTTCTCTTCACATGTCAGATGTTCTAATCTCTTACTCATTTTCAAGGTGCTTGTTGGACTTCCTCCAGTATATCCACATCTTTCTCGTACTGGAGAGCCCAGTGCTGGACACATCACTCCAGATATCCTCTCACTAGTGCTGAGTGATCATTTCACTTATCCTGGTGGTGTTGCTTTTCCTAATGAAGCCTGGGTGCTGCTGGCCATGTTTGCTGCAAGGGCACATTGCTGGCTCATATTTCACTTGGTGCCCACCAGACCCTCAGGGCCATTTCTACAAAGGTACTTTCCAGTTTGTTGGTCCCCAGACAGCTGAGGTTCCTCTGAATGGTGGCACAAACATCTAGTATGTTCTCCATTCTCTCCATATTGTAGTCTATAAACTTACTGAGGGTGCATTCTGCCCCACCATCCAGATCATTAATGAAGTTAAATCATATTGGCCTTAGTGTTGACTCTTGAGGTACACCACTGGCCTTCATCTTGAATTTTTGCCACTGCTGATCACAACTCAGCAGTTCATCCCCCTCTCAGCCCACTTCACTCTTCATTTGTGTAGTCCATAGTTAAAGTATTTGTCAATGTGGAGGCCATGGTCAACACTATTGAAAACCTCATTAAAGTCAAGATAAGCTTTATCCACCACTCTTTCCTCATCTATCAAACTAATCATTTCACTGTAGAAAGTTTTCAGGTAGGTCAGACATGGTTTCCCTCCATAAATCCATGCTGACTTCCAGTCATCTTCTTGTCCTTAATATTTTTTGTAAGTTTCTTCCAGGATTATTTGCTCCAACGTCTTCCCAGGGCCAAGGTAAAGCTGACTAATATGAATTTCTCTGTCTCCTTCATCTTGTTCTTGAAGGCAGAGGTTACATTTGCTTTCTTCCAATGCACAGAAACCTCCCCTGATTGCCATGATCTTTCAAAAATAATTGAGAATGGTCTTGGCAAGGACATTAATCAGTTCCCCTAGCATTTATGGGTCATCAAGTCCTGTGCACTTGAATACGTTCCATTAGTTTTAATGGTCCTTAACTTCACAATGCTGAACAGAGAGTGTCTTCATTGCTCTAGAATTTACTTCTGGTCTCAGGGGCCTGGGATTCCTGAAGGTCAGTCCTACAAATACGTAAAGACTGAGGAGAAAAAAGCATTGAGTACCTCAGCCTTTTCTATGTCCTTTGTCACAAAGGCCTGCGCCCTTAGCGGTGGGCCAACTTTGTCCCTAGTCTTCTTGTTGCTGTTCACATACTTACAGAATCCTCTCATTGCCCTTCACATTCCTAACCAGATTCAACTCCAAATGAGTTTTGATTTGCCTAACCTCATCCCCACATGCTTGGGTAGTTTCTCAACAATTATTCTTGTCTGTCTGACCCTCCTTCCAATTTCTGTATACTTCCTTTTTTTATATTTGAGTTTAGTAGAGCTCCTACTACATCTGCTTGATTCACTGGACATGAGGAGAGGACATTCTTGAGCTTGGAAGTGATCCTTGAAAATAACTAGCTTTTCTGGATCCCAGTTCTCTCCACATCTATCTTAGGTGGGAGTCTTCCAAGTAAGTTCCTGAACAGGACAAAGTTTGCTCTACTAGCAAAGTAGAGCAATCTCAAGTCTAGAGTTGTGATCCTGTTTTTTGCCTTGTTCCCTTTTCTCTGGATCCTGAACTCCACCATCTCCCAGTGAGTGCAACCAGGGGGTTCCCTGACCTGCACATCTTCCACAGTGTCTTCCTTGTCTGTAAATATCATGTTCAGAAGAGGACCTACCCTCATCAATGTCCAGTCATCGATTACTTGTTAGAAATTTGGCATCAATGCTCTCCACATTTGCTCTGTTGCATATATCAGGGTAGTTAAAATAGCCCATGAAGACAAGGGCACGCGAATGTGAGGTTTCCTCCTGTTGTCTGAAGTAAAACTCATCTACTTCCTGCTGAGGGAGCCTGTAGCAGACAGCAACAACAATCCCCCATGTTTGTCCAGTCTCTAATCCATAATCTCTTGACTGGCTCATCATCCATCCCAAAGCAGAAATCCATGTGTGCCTGCTATTCTTTCATATAAAGGACAGCTCTCTATCCTCTCCTTCCTAGCCTGTCCTTCAAAAGCAGACAGTACCCATTCATTGTTGTACTTTAGTTGTAGGAGTCTTCCTAACACATCTCTGTGACCCATAGCCTTCACCTGTACACAGACCTCTAATTCCTCCAATGCTGGATGCATTAGAGTCGTGGCACTGTATGCCAGTCTTGGCACCAGTCAGCCATTCAGCCAGTCATGCTGATACCATCTTCCAGCTTCCTCTCCCACACCACCCCAACCAAAAAAAAAAAAAAAAGAGAGAACTTCCCTTATAATGCTGCCGTCTCAGCACTTCCTTGTTTGAGTGCATATGTTTGAAGTGGACTCTCTTTGAATAATTTGACTACTGTCAAACACTGAGGTTCTACTCTACTAATTTTTCCTCAAAGTATTCAGTCAGCCATCTGACAGACATTTGATAGGTATTAATTAAATATATGAAATAACATATTTGACAAGTGTTTGTTGTTGTATGTCTCTCCTAGAAGGATGTGGTTCAGAAACTGTCTAAAACATGAAGCTGTTTTGCTGTATATTCATTTAAAGATATTTTACAGAATATGTTGAGTAGCAGTTTTGTTAACAGTCATTATAGATTTCAGGATGAAGAGGACTAGAGACTAAAGTGTTTCACCTTATGTAGCAGATTTTTAGATCTAACCCAGAATGGATACATGCATTTCTGAAAGGGAAGTTTGAGCATACAGTTTTAAAATAAAACATGCCTGTCTCCTTCTAGCCTGAACACGGTTATTTCCCACATGAGGGTCAAAAAAGTAGCTGACTATGGGATCAGTAATTGGTGAGTATCAGAATTATGAAATCTATTGTATCAGTTGTATCATGGGTCTATTTTTTTATTTTAAATTAGTAAAAAAATATCTAGTTTAGATCATAGAATCATAGTACGGCTTGGGTTGGAAGGGACTTCATAGATCCTCTAGTTCCAACCCCACTGCAGGGATGCCACCCACTAGATCAGGTTGCTCAGGGCCTCATCTAACTTGGTCTCGAACACCTCCAGGGATGGGGCATCCACAACCTCTCTGGGCAACATGTTCCAGCGCCTCACCACTCTCTGAGTGAAGAATTTCCTCCTAACTTCTAACCTAAATCTCCCCTCTTTTAGTTTAAAACCATTCCCCCTCATCCTGTCAATATCTGATTGAGCAAAGAGTTGCTCCCATCTTTTATATAAGTCCCCTCCAAGTTCTGAAAAGTTGCAATGAGGTCCCCCCGGAGCCTTCTGTTTTGTAGGCTGAGCAGTCCCACCTCTCTCAGCCTTTCTATGCAGGAGAGGTGCTCCAGCCCCTTGATCATCTTCATGGCCCTCCTCTGGACACACTCAGATCAACATCCTTCTTGTGCTGGGGGCTCCAGACCTGGATACAGTACTCCAAGTGGGGTCTCACAAGGGCAGAGTAGATGGGGACAATCACTTCCCTCGACCTGCTGTTCACCCCTCTGTTGATGCAGCCCAGGTTGCAGTTGGCCTTCTGGGCTGCAAGCATATACTGCTTGCTCACGTCAAGCTTTTGATCCATCAGAACCCCCAAGTCCTTCTCTGAAGGGCTGCTTGCAATGAGTTCTTCATTCAGTCTGTAATCATGTCCAGGATTGCTCCAGCCCAGGTGCAGCACCTTGCACTTGGACTTGTTGAACCTCATTAGGTTCACATGGGCCCACTTTTCAAGCTGGTCGTGGTCCCTTTGGATGGTATCCCTTCCTTCTGTAGTATCAACTGCACCACTCAGCTTGGTATCATCTTCAAACTTGATGAGGGTGCACTCTATCCCATCATCTATGCCACTGATAAAGATATTAAACGGTCCCAGGACAGACCCCTGAGGTACACCACTTGCTACCGGTCTCCACTTGGACATAGAGCCATTGACCACCACTCTCTGGGTGCGACCTTCAATCCAATTCCTTATCCACTGAATGGTCCACCCATCAAATCCATCTCTCTCCAATGTGGAGACCAGGATGTCATGTGGGACAGTGTCAAAATTAGAAATACAAATATAGTAAAATATAAATACAAATATAGAAAATTCAAATATAACTTTCCATTGTTCAATAGGTAATTCTTGCAGCTCCTCATTCGATAATAAAAATTTCTCAATTTGCAGACTGAACAATACTCAGCAAATTGGCTCCTTAGGTTCAGTTCTCCTTCAGTTGTCTCACCCGAGACACTATAAAGAACTGCCTTGTAGGCTTTAACTGTGAATAGTATGCTCTGATCTACTCCGGCAACTTCACTATATTTGAACTTTCAGTTTCCCAGGGCACTGCAAAAACCTTTTGCTCCTGTTACTGTTGAAATAAAAAGAAGTGTTCTTTATGAATTTTTAACATGGCACACTTTTCTTGCCAGTGCTTTCAGGCAAGTCACGTCAGTATCTGGACACTTGGATTTGAAGCTCAAAGCCTGACTGCCTCTATTTGTAAACAAGTGTGAACAGCATGAGCACAGGAGTGTCACTTCCCAGTAAAGTCAGTGTTAAGAAATTACAAATGTATGTACTATAGAACAGTTTGACAAAGCTGTATTGAAATACATTATTCATAGTAATCGTTTTCAACACCTGACATTTTCAAAAGTTTTCCATTTTGTGCATCATAAAATTGTAATGTTGGTTTTGAAAATGGGAATAACAATAACAACAAAATGTTTAGCCTTTTGCTTTCAAAGAACATTTTCAAAAGAAGCAAGATTGGTTGCTTTTTCCTCACCTTAAGGACTGATCATTTTTGTCTAATCATTGCAAATGAATTACAGCTGATCTTTATCTGCAGTGGCACTCCCAGTTTGCATTTTGTTTGTGTGTGTGTGGTCAGAGGAAATAATATGTGTCAAGACTGGCTTATAATATCAGTCCTAAGCCTTTAACCTTCAGCAAAGCACTGAATAATTGAGGGGTCTATGGACACTGACATTTATGGCAAAGCAGGAAAATAGATGTCTATTGATGGGGCTGTATCTCTGATCATAGTTCATAGTCCCCTTTCAGTGGTGGAGTTAACATTACTTGCTTGATGTCAGGCACTGCAGTGATCGCTGCCAGATGGTCCCATGTTGATGGTCCTAGGTCTCCTGTGCCCATGATAGCTCTTTTTCTGATATGATCAACATAACTCAATCACTGTCAATACTTACTTCTTCCCTGTTTCTCCATGCTAGTCACTTGCTGACTTTTCCCTTCCATACTCTTTATTTTTGAAAAATATATTAACACAAGGGAAAATAAAAGTGAGCATTCACCAACTTCAGTCTTAATAAACTTCAGGTTTTGCTTCACCCTCCTTCATTCCCACATCACTATTTTTAAGTGTAGTTTGATTTGTAAGAACTGCACTCTGAATGTAGGGAAAGTTTATGCACTTGAAAATATCACTGTGACCGAAATGGAATAGTCACATTGTTGAGTTTTACTAACTTATTGAATTATATGTCTTCTGTCAGAAGACTTTTTATCTACCTTGTCAAAAACTAAGTGGCTTTTACAAATCATATCTGAAACAGCTGTTAGAGATTTTATAGACTTCTGTTTATGTATGTTAAATATTTATTCCTAACTTTTCAATTTTCAAAATATTTTATTTCCTCTACTGGGTAAATGTTACACCTTATAAAAATAACTTTACTGTTTTCCACTCTTTCTTTAAGATGCTATAATTGATTATATTGATTATATTAGATGCTTATTAGATTACTTTTATTATTTACTTCCTTTTAAATAAATAAATAAATAAACAACAACGACGAACAAACAAACAAACAAACAAAACACCAGCCAACTACTATAAAGAATCTGTGGAAGATAATGTCTGAAAAAGAGGGCAGTTCCAGTGATCCTTCCTCTGTCTTGCACTGCAAGTCCACCAAAAATGCATATTTCCAAGCAACAGAGCCTTCAGCACTGCAGCAACAGAGCCAGCAGCACTGCAGCAAAATCAGATCAGCTCTGGACCAGCTGTGCTCATGTGGGGAAAGAGATATTTTCCCCTCTTGCCTCCCTTTACTTTCTAAAACTCTGATCACCCCCACTGTGGTATACGTCCATACCACAATATCTTGTTTTGGTATTGCTTTTTGTGAAGGCTTCCAGTGACATTGTCCATCACTTTCTGACAGCTTCTCCCATTTGATTTACACTGGAGTCTGACAAATTTATTCATAATTTTAAACTAACATTAAAAAAAAAGTTTTATTTAGGAACTAACGATTTTTTCAGTGCCAACTGCTGAGATCTTCCACAAATGATAACTCTCCATAGCATAACAGTCATTCTGTCCAAGAGAAAAGCTACTTTGGGTGCCCTGAAACAATCAGTTTAGCTTCACAATTCTTACTTGTTGGATTTAACAATGAGAAATGACATGAAAATGAAAGAATACTACCTTATTTCCTCCACAAGTTTTGAGCAAAAAAATTCCAGTCCATGAGTAAGGTAAGATTTGTGTCATAGTACATAGCTAACAAAAGCCTGTGCTAGAGGAATTGATGGGTTCCCTTCCCTTCCCTTCCCTTCCCTTCCCTTCCCTTCCCTTCCCTTCCCTTCCCTTCCCTTCCCTTCCCTTCCCTTCCCTTCCCTTCCCTTCCCTTCCCTTCCCTTCCCTTCCCTTCCCTTCCCTTCCCTTCCCTTCCCTTCCCTTCCCTTCCCTTCCCTTCCCTTCCCTTCCCTTCCCTTCCCTTCCCTTCCCTTCCCTTCCCTTCCCTTCCCTTCCCTTCCCTTCCCTTCCCTTCCCTTCCCTTCCCTTCCCTTCCCTTCCCTTCCCTTCCCTTCCCTTCCCTTCCCTTCCCTTCCCTTCCCTTCCCTTCCCTTCCCTTCCCTTCCCTTCCCTTCCCTTCCCTTCCCTTCCCTTCCCTTCCCTTCCCTTCCCTTCCCTTCCCTTCCCTTCCCTTCCCTTCCCTTCCCTTCCCTAGAAAGTTTTTTTTCTCTGTGAGGGTGACCAGGCACTGGCACCTCTTGCCCGGAGAGATTGTGGAGTTTCCTTTCTTGGAGATGTTCAAAAGCCACCTGGATGTGGTCTTGGGCTACCTACTCCAGGTGGCCATGCTTGAGAAGGGGGATTGCATCAGATGACCTCCAGAGGTCGTTTCCAACCTGAACCATTCTATGACAGCTTTGAGGCCAAGTTACAGATGATACTAAGCTGAAAACAAATAAAGCATGGCTATAGTAAATTTTGAAAGGGATGTGAATGTGCAGCAATTGTATAGAATTCCAAACTCCAACTGATACTTTAGAATAAGGAAAACAAATAGTACATTTTTAACCAACACAATTTAAAATGAAAACTTTACCTGATGAGTTTTTACCTCATTACTACAAAACTATTTTCTCTTATTTTTCTTTTCTTTTTTTTTCCTTTTTTTTTTTTAATAAACCCATTATAAACACAACATTGGATTGATTACTATATTTTCTTTTTATGTTTCTGCCATTTAAGTTTTTATTATTATTATTATCATTATTATCATTATTATCATTATTAATTATCATTATTATCATTATTATCATTATTATCATTATTAATTATCATTATTATCATTATTATTATTATTCTGATTCTCTGCCTGATACTTGCTGAAATATATGTGGAGAGGAAGAAATTGGAAAATTATTCCAAGTTTTCATCTATTCTCAATATTACCTCCTCATATGAAATTTATCATTTATTATGCACATTCAGTTATCAATATACATAAGAAAATATGATCATACCTGATCTTTGCAGGAGAAATCTACTTTATTTAGTTGGCAGAGTTCCTGCCCTAGAGATAGGCATTATTGTGTTCTTTGGTAGGTTATGATTTGGATGATTTTTTTAGATGTGATGAGGGATCTTCACAATCTTCTGACTTCACAGGATGTAGGTATAATTTCATTGGCTGGAGAAGCTAAAATATTTTTCCCAGGAGTTTCATATCTTCTGTTGGCAATCAATTGACTTCCAGCAGCAGTTCACTTCTCAAGTCTCAATTTTCTCCATCTTCATAGTGTCATGGCCAGGTGCATGAGAGACTGCATATTCGTTCATGAGCAACCATTCAGAACAGTATGACTGACAATGCCTGAGGTGAAGCTACTGAGAGGCTGAGATAAACCTAAAGTTCAATGGGCATAATGACTAAATTATACTCTATCTAAAAGTGGTCCCTTCAGGTCAGATTGCCAGATTAACAGTGAATTATTGGGTGTGGGTTGTGATGTTGCAATGGAAGTGACCTGTGCTTTGTCTATTCCAGGCATAAGCGGACAGAGCACAGCAAAACACAGTGTATGTGAGGTCTTGTTTGCAAAGGCCTGGATTAAGGTTGTTGAAGTTTTAATAAATGTAAAATCCACTTCATAATAGTTTGCCATCCCATTGGTGCGACTTACCATTACTATAGTGAAGAACTCAGTAATGAGAGAAACTAGTTACTCCACTTCTCAGAACTGTATCCCATGAGGATTAATTAAGGAATATTATTTGAAGACCTCTGAATGGATAGCACACAGTTCCCATGTGTATTGTCCATTTTCCTGTGTTACAAGATGGCAAGTAGCGTATGCAGAAGTGTTTGCTGTTATATATTAATTAAGGCTTCAGTAAGTCTTTGCTGCTTTCATATATTGGGCCAGAAGACTGCCAGAATGTTTCCACACTTAGTTCAGCAAAAATATCAGTATCTGAAGTGTAATGTGTACTTGTCAAACCTGAGTGCTTGCTTTTTTTTTTTTTTTTTCCACAGAAAAATATGCAAAGATACCAAAGAACCCTCACTTTCCTGATCTGAACTGTGACTGAAATTTGTGCTATCAAATGATCGACAAGGAGTAAAGGAGTAATGGTTTTAAACTAAAAGAGGGTAGATTTATATTAGATATTGTGAAGAAATTCTTCACCATGAGGGTGATGAAGCATTAGAACAAGATGTCCAGAAAATCTCTGATGCCCCATCCCTGGAAGCATTCAAGGCCAGGCTGGATGGGGTTTTGAGCAACCTGATCTAGTTGAAGGTGTCCTTGCTCATGGCAGGGGATTAGCACCTATGTAATTTATAATCTCTTGGCCTTTGAAAATTATCTTTACATTCTAATTTCTGTAAGTTCTTACTGAGTAATCAATTTTCTTGTTAGAAAATTGCATATAGATGTACGTATATCCACAAGTGGTTCTAGGAGTCAACAGTACTGCTTAGAAGGTTGCAATTTAAATAAGCAGCACCCATGAGTTTGAAGTTGATTGTGGTAATCAAAATACAAGCTACACTGCTTGTAACCCTTGTACAAGGTATCCAGAATTTGGAAATTGTTTTAACCTATGACAGTCTGACTTAATTCTAGTAAAGAAAATATCAAATATGGTGAGGAGTCACTGTATCAATAGAGAAATAAACATGGCATAGCATTGTAATCTGGATAAATAGTAGAACTCTGGACTTAAAATAGCCTAGCTTCCTTCCTTATGGAGGGAAAGAGAAAGTAACACCATCATCAGAAAAGACTTATTGAAGTGGGGCTTCGATGTACTGTGGATTTCTGTGAGCAAAACATGTTATCACCCTGTGAGTTTGAAAAGCAAAAGCAGTTTGAAAGTTCTACACATGCTGGAAGGAAGGACAACAAGGAAAATTAGCCTAAAAAGACAGATTTTCACTTTGCAAAATGTGTTACTGCTAGCAGAAGCAGATTAGATGAATACTGGTTTCAGTAGAATAAAGCATTTGGTCAATACTAAGAGAAGTCTAAGATATCAGCTAGGACTCTCACGGGACAAATTTTCTTATTGAATATACCACCATGTATGGGTTAGTAATAACAGTCTTGGATGTTTTGAATTAGGTATTTTCAAACTTATATGTGTATAATCTGAAAAATATATATTGAAATTGTTATGGAAATCTGCTTAGCAAAGTTATAGAAGATATAAAGAAAGACATTTTTTTTTTTTCTTGGTACTGATCTCATTTCACAGGTTTAGATTTGTAAATGGCTTAAATTTTCAAAATAATTATAAAAAATTATTCAAAAGACACTAGAAACTGTAAAATGCCTAAAAAAAAAAAATTTTCACAACATTTTTGTTAGACAAACTGTCCTCATATATGTGTGGGTTAACAATGCATAGAAATAATAGAAATGGTTAATTTCGTCTCAGGATAAATCCATGACCATGGTCATTTCATTCAAGACTGGGCTTCTGATTCTAGTCTGATTCTAGAGAATCAATGTTAGAAGTGAGATGGCTTTTTTGTTGAAGTTGTTTGTTTGCCTTTTTTTTTTTGTTCGTTTTTTTGCTCATTTGTTTTTCTTGACAAAGTTGGGAAATGAATAAATAGGTCCTTTTCAAAAAATAGAGGAAAGATAAAACACAGAAGTAAGAACAGTGTGAGCTGTGTAGTCTCACTATATTTGACTTTTCTGTCTTTCCACCAAGCTATTAGGCCAGTTATGTTGCACCTTGAAGAAAAGAACAAGATGATAGTTTTTGCTCATGAAGTGTTGGAGACACAAGTCAAACATTGTACTCACGTCAGAAAACAGATGAAAGAGAAAATCTTCTGTTTGCAGTTTGTTGTTGTGCAACTCACTATATATGAATGAGAAATCACAGGACTTGAACTGAACTTCATTATTAAAGCTGTTTTGTCTTTTTTCTATGTTAAGTCAAGAAGAGGTAGTTGTCCATTTAAGAAAATTCAAATAGACACCTCAAAACTTGCCACAGCTGAATATGTTACACTCCTTGTTCTTGATCTCTGCAATTTAGCTAGACCCCAGCAAACAAAAGAGAAAAACCTCTTTCACATGTCTAAGAGGTATCTCAGACATTGAACGTTTTGCAAATGAGGGCACTGGGAAGAGCAATGTCAGAAGTAACAGACTTAGCAAATGCTTCTAATATAGCTTACACCTTTATGTCAAGACATAGGTAGCTCTAGATCATTCTATGCAAATAACATTTAAAAAAAAATCTTTAAAATATGTTCAAGCAATTCTCTAAGCTCTATTAAGCTGTGTTTTTTGTATATTGTTTTTTGTTTGATTGTTTTTTTTTGTTTGTTTTTATATGCATTCGTTTAGTAAAATTATTTTTATTGCATAGTCTTTGAATGGAAAGGCTGAAGACTGCATTGTGAAATACTTGCTTCTGAAAAGAATATCAATATTCATAATGTTAAATGCCTTTACTACTTGCTTGCATGAACAGTATTGCCTTATTTTCTCAGCAGCAACTGAAACAAAAATGTAGCTTCTATTCTTGTTACTCCCCCTAAAGCAGGTATGTGCTCTCTGTTGCCTTGCATCTTTAAGTTCTGTCTAACTCATTTTCATCTACCTGAATGTCTATTTTAAAAAATGATGAAAAGCAACAGCTACAATCTAAGTGCTTGCTCTGACATGGACCTTAAATATGTTTTTAGGCATTAGATTCTATGGGATGTTTAATCATTTTCTCTGGCTAATGTAAATATTTTCACATATTTTTAAACAGTTCAGTCTATCTTAGTAGGCTTCATAAATGGAATATTTTTTTCCCTCCTTAAGTTAGCCAGTTGTTTTCTGCTTAGTTTTGAATGCAATAGTGCTAACTCATAAAATTAATACCCATTTTGTGGGATTGTCAGAAATGAGGATTGCTCTGACCCTTGTTTGAACTCATCAGCT
The DNA here is from genome assembly GCF_964034855.1 of Anser brachyrhynchus. NCBI lineage: Eukaryota > Metazoa > Chordata > Aves > Anseriformes > Anatidae > Anser > Anser brachyrhynchus. The sequence continues at coordinate 94,712,430 of NC_137695.1, forward strand.
GAAATGAAGTTGTTCAGTGAGCTGGAGAAGACAAAGCTGAGTTCCGAGAAATTAATCAACTCCATCAGCTTCTGTGATAGGCCTGAAAATGGCACACATCAGACTGACCCTGAGCAGCTCTGGATTCCCTCCGTAAATGAAAGTCATCATTCCTGGCAAGGAAGATACTAAATTATAGGCTTTTAAATTTAATTTTCAGTTTACTTGTGTTTTCGATTAGTGTGCCATGTTTCATAAAGATGGTAGTACCTTTAAATAGTGAATGCCCTTCATCTACCAGCTCAATCCCTGTTGTAATAAAAAGGTAAATTTGAAGTGCAAACTGTTAGCAAATGAAACATGTGGATGTTTACTTCTTCTTTTTTTTTTTTCTTCTTTTATTTCTCAGTGACACCTTAAGCAACAATACCAAATTATTTTCTTCATACCAAAATCAATAACAGGCTTGGAAATAAAAAGTAACCCCACAGCCTGAGGCCACAGATTTTCACGACAGGCTACTAAAACTATCTTTTGGTAGCCTGAAGGTCTGCCAGCTAATCATTCACTTTCCTTTCACTATTTAGTTGTTGGATATCTCTTCGGGCTAGTAAAACTTAAAGGCTATGTGACAAATTGCTTGGTAAAGGAACATTGTCCATTTTTATCTTCATGGAACTTCCATCTTTAGTGTGTATGCTAAAAAGTTCACATTTTTTTGGAAGGAAGACAAAAATTGAAACTGTAACAAATCTTAAGTCCCAGAGAAATGAATGGCTTCTTATTTTCATGAAATGCAAGTCATTAAAGCCATTGTTCTGCACCTTTCCAAATCAGATGCCAATTTATTTTTTTTTTCTCCCAGAGGGACAAGATGGATACAATATAAACTATAATTAAGTAACTGTAGCAAATTCCCAGCAACCATCACAAATGACATATATCTTGTTGTAGTGCTGGGTAGAAATTGGAACGTGACAAATACTGTCAACTCTCCTGTGTATATTTATATTTAATAAATTTGGCCAACTTGAATATATTTATCATAGAATTTAAAATTTCATTTCTACCTTTTTAAAGAATCAAATTTTAATGTTTCTCAATTAACAAATCTAGAAACTTCTTAATAATATCAGCAGTAATTTCCCATGAATACACTTGGGAGACGCTTAATAGGCTAACTTGACTAGTGTCTTCTTAGTATTCCAAGCTAACCATGAGTTTCTAGACCTGTGCTCGTATATTCTTTCAAGTGCATGGCTTGAGGCAAAATATACACCTTTCCTTCTGAACTATTCTTCAGCAACCCTTATGTTCCTCTTTTCCCCCTTTACTTCTATTCTCTTCAATCTGTGTATTGGATTTTTTTTTTCCAGACTAAAGCTTTCAGATAGGTATCATAATCTGTGCTAAACCTTTACATTATCTTAAAGAGATTACATCAGTATAAGTCTTTAGATCATCTTAAGTACCTTAGACCTATTAATTTGTACTCTAAATTTGTACTCTAGTAGATGCTTAACTACACAGGTGCAGAGACAAGGGGTGACTAAGGTGGAGGCAAGTCAGTTAACCCTAGTTTGAAGTCCTTAAAGTGCTTTGCCATAGCAGCTATGTGCTAAGTTTTAGTGATTAACCTTTCATGGCCCCCAAATATCCTGCTATAATGGATATTGTACAACAGTTTAGTTTAGTAGAAAACAACAAGCCTTTTCACCCTTAATTATTGCTTATTAGTTTTTATACCCAAAAAGAAAGTTTTAAGGTGTTTCAGTTCTCCATCACTCACTATTCTGGAGAAATAGCTCAAGGAATCAATTCTTGTTAATGTTTTTCGAAACAGTGAAGTGCACTCATGTATATTATATATGTAAATTGTACACAGAAACACACACAGGAAAAGGGTGAATTTCTCCACTGTTCTTTTAACTCAAACACAGCCAAAAGTAATGAACTCCAAATCTCTGTTCCTTCCTATTCCACTCTATCACTCCTCTTAAAAAAATGTATATCTTTTTGCTGCTCAAAATTCTGACTAAAGATGTGATGATTGACTTGCCCTATAACCAAGAAAGAAGACTATGTGTGGTCCAAACTTCTAAGTATAGCAAATATGATAAACAATTACAGTGTCCCTTTAAAGAGCCATTTTGCAGGTTTGAACCCTTATGAGCTGAATAGAAAACAGCACAGAGACACACATGTCAGAGGGTAAGATTTAAATAGTGTAATGGTAATAGACATGAGGTTCTTGGAAGTGACAAAGAAACCTATAATTTTTCTTGTCAAGGCAGGAACTGGGCAGCCTCATGACTTTGCTTGCTAGCTGTGTTAGTGAGTTCGAAGACTGATTGACTCTGGGGTGTGAACATCCACTCTATGCCCACCTTCAAGCAGCTTCAGCCGGGACTATAGCAAAAGCCTGACTCTGCGTGTGTGCATGCATGCATGTGTGTGTGCTTGTATACAGAACAATCACTTTTGTAGGCAACTCAACCTGAAGTTGTCGTCTATAAATCCCATCTAATATGTTAACAGTGTGCTTTAGACAGTAAGTGCTTTCTAAAGAAGAGTCACAAGTTGTCTTTTCCACTTAAACCGTATTGCAGTGGTAGTGAAAATAGATTGAAATAGTTCAGGATTGAACTATGCAGGTAATCATATTTTTAGTTCTCATGCGAAAGGTGAACATATGGCTAGTGTAGGTTGAATGAAGTGGTAATGTCTAATTAGGAACATTTTGATTTTTGGGTCAGAGTATCCCTGTAATTGCTCTTCAATGTGGTGCTTCAATATTTTGGGAATATAATTAACAAGACATGATGGAGAAAATTATTGTGGTTTGATTTAACAATGTTGCTGAAGTTAAAGTTTATCTGGCAATATATATAGCTGGGATAGCTAACATGGTTATTGCTGGTTAGCTGTCCATCCTGTCTCTGTGCTAGAGCTTATCCCTTTGACAAGAATGATTTAATAGTATATACAGTAAAACTTGTATTTTTTTATAAAGAGTAGAGTATTCACGCAAACATCTGGAGATTACAGTTTACATTAACTCCTGCTAATACTTGCATGTTAACTTTTGTATACCTACTCAGAGAAAAGTTCAAAAATTCAAAAATTCAAAATGGAGAAGCAAATAATCAGATATTTCACATGAACCACATGGTTGACCACAATGGTCTCTGCATTGCTTATTTCCATCTATAGTTCCACAGTGAGGCCACAATATGAGTGCTCTAAAAAACATCTTTATTTCGTTCCTCAAAATATACTCTTCGACATGTTGGAAGTCAAGGTATATCGGATATATGTATGCAGATGTTCAGCTCCGGTCTCCCCCTTGTTCTGATAAATTACATATGCATGTTGTGCCCATCTCTCCCTCTGAAGTCATCATTTGTTTTCTTCCCCTTGCCTCAGTACTGGGTCTCAGTACAGCCATCCACAATGACACATGCTGGTGGAAACAATGTGAGAACAGTAGTGGAGATCTTTTCTGTTGTATGTCAGTTGTATCATTATTGGCACTTGATCTAGTGGTATGCATTTGTTTAATGAAGCATGGTTGCTTTAACCTTCTAGACTGTCCCTCCCTAAGAAGCATCATCTCTCTCCTAGAAATTGAGTTATGACACAGTAACATGCTAGTTATTATAGTAATGATAGCTGTCCCCCCACAGCAAAGAGTAGTTTGATAATCTTCTGTAACTAACTGTACATGTTACTTTTCAAATAAAACATTAACTTATTACTAGAATATATAAAATAATAGTTTATTGGAAACTGCTGAAGAAACACAGTCCAGGACTTTTAAATTTGCTTTTCTTCCATTTATTCCTTACACAGCTAGATTCACTAGAGAAATGAGGTCTCAAAACTTAACAATAATATTAATATTTTGTTAGCAAAGTCTGAACATACAATAGTAGTAGCAGCAAACTTTCCAGCTTAACACTACCTTGTAGATACTAGTCTGAACAAATATGTGATTTACATTAGCTAGCCTGAAATATTACATATATAATTAGAAATTGGGACTTCAGCCTACAATCTATCATTAGCATGGCACTAAGTATAAAGGAATGGTCTTAAACAGTTAACAGATAATATAAAGGTTGCTTTACTACTATGTTGACATCAGAAGCTTGTTGTAAGCACAAAAATCAATTAGGGATTTAAACAGAATTAAGCAAATATGTGTTTGCGGCAAAACAGTATTACACTTTGGGATGTTTTGTTCTCTTTTAAGAAATTTAATTTTGCTAATCAGAAGGTTAGTACTGTTTTTACAGCTACTTTTAATTCTTAGTGTTTGATTCCAAAAAAGCTGTTTGCCCCCCCCCCCCCCCCAAAAAAAAAAGAGGAATTCAGCTAATCTTTTATTTAATATTTTATTTTTATATTCTGTCAAGTCACAGATATTCTAGCTTGACTTGTAACATAAATCAGAAAATCTTGTGAAAACAATAAACTCTCTAGGAACTGCTAGTGCTAGAAACTATGTAGAAACTGCAGAAACTATGGGCTTGCAAGTAATTCTTGTGAAAACAATAAACTCTCTAGGAACTGCTAGTGCTAGAAACTATGTAGAAACTGCAGAAACTATGGGCTTGCAAGTAATGCAAATGTTGCCATTCCTTGTAGTCCAGGTATTGTGGACAGAAAGCTCACAAAATGTAAAAATCTAAATAAATGGTTGACTATTCTGTGAGCAGCTTTTTGAGATGCATGCATTTTATAATCAGTTTTTTAGACAAAAGGCTTTGTGATACCTGAATACTACTGCTTGTGGTTGTCACAAAAACTCACTGTAACAAAAACTTCAAAGCCAACGGTTTAGCGAGAATTTCTCTGATGTGAACATTAGTGATAAACCTTTGTCTAAACATCAGACTGGAATGCTTGTGTTGTTAAACACTTGTGCTGTACTGACCTTTCTCGTCATTGTTTGCAATTTGCAGCTGGTATTTCAACAAACCATACCTGCAACTGTATTGACTACAGTATTTTGCCTGTCAGGATTAAGTTAATGTTGTTATCTTTGGCTGTAATGGGTTTTGAGCCTGCTGTTGCCTGCCTGAAAATGCAACTGTAAATTACTTTACAGTAAGACATGATGATTTGCTAAGTCTCTTGATAGGTTCTTTAGTCAGATTTAGTGTAAAATGCAAGGTGGGAAAGTTTTTGTACACTGACATTCTGTACTGAAGTCAATGTTTCCAGAATCTTACCTATAAAACACATGAGAAATTGCATTATTTCCTAGAAATTGCAGAACTCTTCAGAAAATGAAATAAATAAATAAATAAAAATAAAAAATATAATATATTATATAATCTTTCCCTTCCCTTCCCTTCCCTTCCCTTCCCTTCCCTTCCCTTCCCTTCCCTTCCCTTCCCTTCCCTTCCCTTCCCTTCCCTTCCCTTCCCTTCCCTTCCCTTCCCTTCCCTTCCCTTCCCTTCCCTTCCCTTTCCTTCCCTTCCCTTCCCTTCCCTTCCCTTCCCTTCCCTTCCCTTCCCTTCCCTTCCCTTCCCTTCCCTTCCCTTCCCTTCCCTTCCCTTCCCTTCCCTTCCCTTCCCTTCCCTTCCCTTCCCTTCCCTTCCCTTCCCTTCCCTTCCCTTCCCTTCCCTTCCCTTCCCTTCCCTTCCCTTCCCTTCCCTTCCCTTCCCTTCCCTTCCCTTCCCTTCCCTTCCCTTCCCTTCCCTTCCCTTCCCTTCCCGTCCCTCTTTCCTTTCCTTAATTTTTCTTTCCTTTCCTGCCCTGCCCTTTCCTGCCCTACCCTTTCCTTCCCTCTTTCCTTTCCTTCATTTTTCTTTCCTTTCTTGCCCTGCCCTTTCCTGCCCTACCCTGTCCTGCCCTACCCTGTCCTGCCTTGTCCTTTTCTGACCTGCCGTTTCCCTTGCCCTTGCCCTTGCTCTTGCCCTCACCCTTGCCATTGCCCTTCTCCCTCCCTTTCCCCTAACTTCTCCTTTCTCATGGAAAGCAGTTCACTGGAATGCTTTAAACTGGATTCACAATTTCTTTGCTGATGATAGTCATTTTAATTTGGGGGACAGGACAGGAAGGTGTATTCCTATCAGTACAACTGTGATACATTTCAGTTTTTATTCTGCTCCCAGTTCTATGGACCAAAGCTATCAGATCCAGCCTATTTCAACATATACAGTATAGATATTAAATATGAACTAGTTTTCTGGGTATTCCTTGCAAGAATATTGATGGAGGTACCATTTAAGATGACTATCCCTCTCTACTGAACATAGCTCTAGTTCAGGTGAATACTACATGATATGAGCAAATTGCCTGGAGAAAACAGAATCCAGGATTTTCCTGTCCGAAATTTTCCTTGTCTGTTATTATGTTATGCCAGTGACCCATTTTGAAAGAGCTGATCTGCTTTCTTTGATCTGCTTAAAATAAATAAATAAACTTTAATTCTAACATCAGGCATCTGCAGAATCTGAATCAGCATTGAACACATGTTTCAGGACAAATTCAGAGACTTCAATCCATAGCTTACAGAATCTTGCTTCATGTGCTGCCACAGCTAGGGAAGTATGAAGAGTTAAAACCATTAAAGTTTTAATTTCTGGCCAATGTGTAACTCACAATTTCATTCATAGATATTTCTTTTCTTTTTTTTATTTTTTCTTTTTTTTTCGTTTTTTTCATTTTTTTTTCAAATTAGCAATTATATCAGCAGATGATTTACATATTTGTTATAGTATTGTACAAAAGGTAGATACCATATACGTCTGTTAATAATTATCCCCCAAAAGGTTACATTTTATTTGGAAAAAAAAAAAAAAAGGAAGGATGAAAAACACAAATGGAAAGAAGATGAGAGAACCGAAGTTCTAAATTCAGAAAGAAAGGAAGAAAGAATAAGGTAACAGAAGAAAACATTCTCTTAGCTGAGTGACCTTTAGTCATGACTAACCACACTTTAACTTGCTAGAATTTCGTAAGCATCACAGATGAGCTGAGACAATTTACATATTAGTAGAAAAAGAAGCAGCATGTCCTTGAGTTTTAGAGACATCTATTGAAGTCATAATACTCATAATTAGTTATTCAAGAAAAAGTGCCTAAATGTGTTCTTATCATCTGTAAATATTGAAGGTCCTGAGCTGGAATATCATAGGACAAGGTGTACATGTAACAAAAGTTGCAGTTGGTGTTTTCCATCTGGAAATTTACAGAAAGATCCATCAAGTTACCGTTAATGAAGGTTTTAGTGCTGTAATTTGATCACAATACATAGCCTGCACATCTGAGAAGACCTCTTGGAGCTTTGCTTGGTGCAAGAGAGAACAAAGTACTTATACAGAGTTGGAAAGTATGACCTAAATACTCCTTTGAAATTGACTAGGAACGCAAAGATTTCCACTGTGATTGTTTTTACTGCTATTTTTTTTTTTTCTGGGGGGGGGGAAGGGGGAGGTTGGTGGTGAGGCGGGGATACTGTGACTTAAATGCTACAAAGTGCTGTATGTACAAAGCACTGTGTTATTAAAAAAATAATAATAAAAAATAATAAAAAAAAAGTAAGTGAATGGAAACTTTGGGCAAAAAGAAAAAACAGTATAAAAACTTCCTTGTGACTATGAGATTTCCCTTTAGCTGGCTGTACATCTTGCAACAAGAGATGGTTATAATGTACTGTTGTTAGGATCATTCTAACTACAGCTCTTCCTCCCTACCTGTAGAGCCAGCTCTTAGTCTCCATCTACTGCTGAACTTGTTTCACTGTTACTCACACCATTGTTAAAGTGCATGCTAAAAATTGTAGATTATTTCTGTTCACTGCACACTACACTGTTTTACCATGGATAATGTTTTATTTATAAGGAAAATAAATTGTCAGAGTTAAAAAACACAGTGCATTTTGTTCTAGGCAACACATTGCTTTTATCACACAAATAATTTATTGGTTCTGCTCCCAGACGAGTTCTTTGCTGACCTTTTCAGGTCTGAATATTGCTGCATAATCTGTCTTGTTGGGAAAATGTATTTATTTTAGCCATTAATACATGCTGTCATAACCTTTGGGTTGAGGAGCAGGTTTGTTGTTTTAATTCTGAGACATTGTTACAGAGAGATGTACAGCAAACAGAAGTCTGTACCTTAATGCCTTTGAATTCTGAGGAGGAGAGACAGATTCAAATCTGAAACTATCATATGGTAATGTATTGGAGTCAAAACCAAAGCAGCTATGTTCCTCTGTTTCAGTGCAGGCACAACCCCATTCCAGTCAAAAACCAGCCCCTATGAATTGTCATTATAAAATGGCACATGCTCCTTCAGAACAACTCACTGTATTTTGGCAACACCACGAATAAGATTGGATGTCCTGTCTGAAAAACGTTCAGCCTTCAGATGTTGCTTCATAATGCTACAATATTATGCAACCAGTTCAGACACCTATTTCTAGTTGAATACTTGCTTTGCAAGTTCTATGAAAGAAGAGTCTGTAGGACTTTCTGTAGTAATTGTATCTTTATATTTTCTGTAGTAATCTGTATCAAGCTACTTTTATCATTTTAAAATAGAATATGTTCCAACAACATAATGCTACAAGAAGTTTGTTCCATTAGATAAAAATCACTAGTTACATGTTATTAAAAATATTCGTTTGGTCTAAAATGCTAAGGGAGATAGTGTTGTTAAAAGTAAGAAGAGTAAAACTGAATCCAAAAGGAAAACAACAATACAAAGAAAAAAAAAAAGAAAGAGAAAGAGAAAGAGAAAGAGAAAGAGAAAGAGAAAGAGAAAGAGAGAGAGAAAGAGA
>NC_137695.1:94721405-94836833 GCF_964034855.1 Anser brachyrhynchus
TCAAGCTTTTGTTTAGAGCAATGAAATACATGGCAACAATATTGTATATAAAGTTCCATGCAGATATAAGGTTTGAGGCACTACCTGGTTATCTCTTTAAATTTGTCTAATAACTCATTTTGGAATAACCAATTCAAATTTTGTCTTCTGAAAATTCTGATATTGGCATGATAATAAATGGTTCATTATAATAACTGCTAAAAGGTGACATGCAAGCCTATGGGAGAAATTAATCTCAGAAAATAAAGTTGCAACTGGGTTCTTTTTTACTAAACATCAATCACTTAGTAACTAGTGTTTAATTTCTGTATTTTTTATGACTTTATTCTATAGATTGTCCAAAGTTTGGTGTTGTGCTTGATATTTACCTATTCAGGCAGTATCACTGAACATACTATTTATTAGTTTTTGCTGTTGTTGTTGTTGTTTGTTTGTTTGTTATGGAGATGGAGAAAAAAAACAATTCTGAAAGCAGAAGAATGCTCAGGGATGGAAAATAAGAAATGCCTTGCAAAAACTTCTCAACAGCTGCTCCAGAAGTTTAACATCACTATGTATTTGGGTGATTTTAATACATTCTTATTTAGAGAGCTGTCAGTATACATGTTCATGTGCACACAGAAGACAAAACTCTCAAAAAATTTGACTCCTTCTTCAAGAAAAGGAAAGTCTATGAGTTGAAACAAGCTTAGCACTGCAACTCTTATCTGTACTGTAATTAATTGGGATAGTTTCTGGCATTTACTTGCTGAGATTTGTTTACATCTATTATATTTATTTTTATTTTTGTGACCTTATAGATTACAAGGAAAGTAATCTCATCAAAATTTTTCATAATTATGATTTCTTAAATTGAAATATGGATAAAAAGTGTGGCATTTTTCCTAAACAAAAAACACACCAAAAAAAGCCACAAAAACCAACCAAACCAAACCAAACCAAACCAAACCAAACAAAAAAATGTGAAAATGTTGTGAGAAAGATCTTAGTGCCAGTCTTTCTCCTGCTGTCTCTCTGGCCCATTTATTTAATATTTATTATTTAACAGTAATATTTAATTATATATGTGAAGTGGAATAGCATCAACAAGAGAAGCTGGAAAAATAAAAAATGACTGACTTTGTAGAGCAGTGGTTATTATACTTTTGGATGTGGAAAGTGGAAGATGGAAGATGGAAGCGTCAGTTTATATTCCAAAGCAGGAAAAGCAAGAAATATGTGTCTTCCTACTGTGTGTCAAGAACTTAAGCTATTCCATGACACAGCCCCTCTAAAATTATTTTCCTTTCTAAGTTCTCAAGGGGTGGTAATTCATTCCAGTGGTGTAATCCACTGGTGCGATATATTTTGATAAAAAATTTTTGTTAATATGGAGAATGAGAATGGTTTCCTTTGTCCTGGAACATCAGCTTAGATGTCTTAATATGCAGCCGTAGTCATTTCAACAAGGTGGTACAGAGCACTTACATTTGATATCTACATTACCTATCCAATCAATGAAGAACTTTAGCCGCTTTCAAAGGGCAATATGGAAAGCGTACAGACTGTACTGGGAGATAACTTGAGATAGTATACACAAAAAAAGAGATGTGTTTGAACATCTGCTCCTCTCCAGAGTTAGGACTTCTGATTCTGCACAACTTGAACCAAAGATTTCTTTTATTTCTAAGTTGACAGTGCAAGGACCTAAACCAAAGCAAAGCCAACCAAAGCAAAGCCAAGCCAAGAAAAGCAAAGCAAAGCAAAGCAAACCAAACCAACCAAATAAACAAAAAAACTGCCAAAGGTAGGAGTGATCTTGGTGCATACCTTGTGTCTAGTTCCTTCCGCAGCCTATAAGGATACTAAAAAAAACAAACACAAACTCTCTGGTAGGGTAGTCTGGTGTGGGGAAAATGCAACAAGGAGAGAGAACAGGAAGTCGTCTCTCTCTCAGTTAACACTGAGGTAGCAAAAGAAAGGAATTCTGAAATATTAAATAGTTTCTAGAGTAATTTGTGGGTAAAAATAATAATAATAATAATAAGCGTAGCAATTCAGACCAATTTTATTATCACTTTGCATTTACCAAATTCAGTGCAACTACTTTGAGCCACCCATGGAAGACAATTGCCCCTCTTCTTTAACTATGGGTCATCAGTCTCAAAATTTCAGAAATCTGAATTGTACCTTAGTTAGATGCCTGAAGTAAACTGAAGTTGCTAGTGTTCACATCTCTGAATTGACAAATGATTTGAAATTAGTGTATTCACTTGTAGGAACAGGTCCAGTCAAGATGAGGATATATATTTGTTTGAATTTGACTGCAGAATGAGGACATGCTATGCTTCAGAACAATTACAGGTTCCAATCTCAGAAAAAGGTTTGTTATGAGGTACTCCTTGGCCTGTAGAGATCTATTGACTTCAATGGGCCTATAAGTATGTATCGGTGCCAAGCATTGCAGATGTAATTATAAATTAAGATTGAGCCATGTAGTACTGGATGTAGTCTTTATAAATCTTTTAATCCAGAACTCGTTTGCTGTCATATGAAGCTATGAAGATCTATGACTTTATAACATACAAATATCACAGTGTTCATGGCCATCAGTTTGATGATCAGGACCCTATGCGTCCTGTGGTAAGTGTATCTAACAAAAATGACAATGTTAATTCACTGTTGCTTACAACTCCATTTCTTATTGTCACTTTTAAGTTATGTACATAATCATGACCCGCACTTGAATATATGCATTTTATGTAAAGTACCTTGTTATTTTCGCAGTTATTTGAAAATGTTGGGATTCGGTTGGCATTTTTTGGATCTCTAACATTTTTCAGCTGTGAGAATATATTAGGACCTAAAATATTGTCAAGCTGAACCACATCAGAATCTGCCTCTTCTTCTTGTATGCCATATATCTTAATTGCTTTGCTGTTCACTGGTCAACATCCTTTTACACCTTTGTCCCATTCTTGGACCAACAGTATGGAAAATACCAGATGTGTAACAATATTTCACTCCCCCTTGTGGGAAAAAGGGGCTAGGAAACAGCAACAGGCAGAGACAACTAAGAAACAGGGAAATAAAAAAAATGTTGGCTGCTTAGTATTAGCAAAACAGAAAATTTTACAGGCTTTCTCAGATCTGCAATTGGTTTTCTAGACCCCACCATAAGGGATAAGAATGCAATGTTTCAAAATAGAAAGATGAAACTCCCGAATAAGTTAGTAACAAGAGTTAAATTCCATGGCCAAGGAATCACTCAGTCTTGCTGATACATCTGCCTTGTTAGTAATAAATCTCCAGGAATCATTATTTAAATCTGCTTCCAGCTACATCCCCTGTGGTTAAGTTCCTTTACTTCTCACAGCCTTAGCCAGAACAAGTCTGATCAGGACACAGGCAAGAAAATTTCAGGATACATAAAGACATCTCTTTGTAAATAGCTGAAGCCATGTCAGCTGGAGTGTTAGAAAAGCACATCTTGCTGCTGGAGAGGGTAGTTTCTCAGGCTGCATGCTAAGCTGTTTTGCTATTTAATCTCAATATATATATACTTTTAGCATATGGAGAATAAAATATGTGTTTCCATTGTGCTAGGCAAGTATAGAGCAGTATCACTGTTGCCTTGGATGGCTTTCAAACTGAGCTAAGGACAAGAATTAACTTATGAGTATAGCAAAAAACATACAAGTAAGGGGAATGACACGACAACAAAAACAATGGCAAATTCAGAATTATTTCAGAAGTTCAGAGTTCCAGCTATTTAACAATGCACGAGTTTGGTTTTTTTTGTTTTGTTTTGTTTTGTTTTGTTTTGTTTTTTCTTCTCTTGACTTTGTTTTCCTGTGAGGAACTGTAAAAAGGGTATTCAAATAGATTATTTGGTGTAACATTTAAATCTTTTTGTCATTCCATCAGAATGAAAAACATTACAGAAACAAAAGAAACACCACATTATTAAGACAAATTTTTTAGCTTACCGCACACATTCCTATTACAACATCTGGAAAGGGGAGATCTGACAGGTAGTTTAGCGAGTTTAAATTACAGTTGACAAGGATAATTGATACTCCTGGGCTGTCTTTTCTGTGTGGTCAGCTGGGAGCTTTGGGGTTACACAAATTTTTATATATCTTCTGCCTAAATTTAAAATCCAAATGTAGAATGCTATGAACAGTGTGTGGAATTGAGGAAATTCCTAAAAGAAAGACAATCACAGAATCAGTGAATAGCTTATACTGTTTATGGCACCTGTACCTCTTTGAGATACAGCATTCTTCTTATAAGTATGGTATTATAAGCACTATACCTGAGAATTATATAATAATATTGTATATATAAAGCACTGCAATGTTTGACAGCCAACTTCCAATCAAAGTGGAAAGCAAGCAGTGAAACAGTATTTAAGAAGAGTTGGTGTACTTTAATTCTTACCTCACGGAAATAATTTTCATAGAGTGATTATGAATGCATGATGTATAAATAGGAACTCTACTGTTTTTCTATTTCAGTGGTCTTATAGACTTTTTCATAAGAATATCCTTGCATATTTTAATACTTCGTCATGCTATATATGACCTCATGGCAGGATTCTGTCCTGCAGCCATATAAACAGAGAGAAGCTTGCAACCCCAAACCAGGTGTCCAATCGCTATAAAAGTGTAGGAGTGAAGTGAGACAACTATGCAAAGTTTTGTTTTTGGCTAGATTTTAAGGATCATTTTTCTCATGTACCTAACTTCTGTTCAGTGAGTGGGAAGCTTAGGTACATTACTCTGTGTAAGATTCTTATCTTAGAAACTCATTTGTAATTCCTGAAGTCTTTTATGCTCTATTGCCCTGTGAAGTTCAGAAGACTAAACATTACTTTGACATGTGAAAACTAAGGAAATTTCAAGTTTTTTTTTTTTTGCTAATACATAGGTTTTACTGTATTTTCTTATTTGTTGGAAAATACAGGAAAAAAAAATTCCTTTATAGATCTTGTACCAAGACATTAATTAAGTGTTGGCAGTTTTCCTGAAAAGAATTGATGACATTTGGAAACATGGGAAAGAATACAGAAGATTGCCTGGGTCTTGGATTTGTGTGACATTTTTAATGCTCACAGAAATTTATCTTAGCTGACTTTCAAAAATAGTACCCTTCTAAGACTCTTTGCATCTTCTTTGAATGATTTGAGATAGAAATATTTTAGCACTGATTTTAAGTGCTTTCTTGGTCATACATGAAACACTGATAGTGTTTCTTCGAGAAATAAATCCATTGCAAATAAAGAGAGTTGCAAAATTAAAAGGGTATGTTCTGTTTTTCCTTCTCTAGTGAAAAATCTGTTCAGGCTTTGAACTTAGCCATGTTGCTCTATTACTTGACATAGCACCAATATTTTGCATTGCATTTCCAAGGATTTACAGAAGAGCATAAATAATGATTTTTGAAGAGCCTTTGTCAGTTTTAATATACCTAGTACCATTAAAAAAATCTAATCCGATTAGCTAATCCAGCGATTGCTTCTCTGATATCCAGAGCTATTTCACTTGGCATTTAAACCAACCAAAAAAGTATTATCAGGATTGTCTTGAAGTTAATTTATTTTCATGCCATCCTGATCTCAGCTGGACTTGAGGAAATCTGTGAAGTTATACTCTACTTATTACTGATAAGATGTAAAACAGCAAACTGAACTGTGACTTCAGATATGTTTTTACATTTTAAAAAATGGCAGTGCAATAAAAATGGACCAGCATGAAAAAACGCTGATCTCTTTATATGCAACCTTTGTGACCAAGACATTCCCCCTACTTAATAAATAAATAAATAAATAAATAAAAAATTCTTCAGCTGTAGGCAAATTATGATCTTTAACATGTTTGGGAGAAACTTTAGGTCTTAAGGAGACTCTTCTGCTTCTGGACTCCTATATAAAAATGAATAGGGAGCTACTACAAATTATTTTGAGATACCTTGAGTTATCTGGAAGTGTATTTTCAGAAGAGCTCAGCACTGGACTAATTTTCCTCTCAATGATTTTAGAGTTAACACAGTTCAGCTGGAACAAGTGACTTAGAAAATCTCTTCTTTTTGTTGTTGTGTATTTTGCTTTGCTTTTGTTTTTATTTAATAGGACAAAAGCAACAAACATCTTGATGACGTCTGGAATTCGAGAGGCTTTAAGGCACTTCAGAGACATGGTGATGTGATTTCAGTAAAACAAATTTCTTACCAAGGAGATCGCTGTGAACTGGAGCCAGTTTCAGCACATTTATCAAAAACTGTGAACAGTAGCTTCCAAAAGGTACTATTGTATAATCTGACATAGCATGGAAGCACAGCAATCCAGTCTCACTGTGATAAGGACATGAAGCATAACTGCAAGGCCTGTGCTTGAAAGAAACCACCACAATTTAAGTTCAGAAAGACGTTGACTTGTTAGATGGGTCCAGAAGAGGCAACACAAAAATGAAAGAGGGCTGGAGGGTCCTTACATGAAGAAAAGTTGAGAGAGCTGGGGACGTTCAACCTGTTCAGTTGGGGTTGTCAGAAGAGAAAGCTCTGGGGAGACCTTATTGCTGCCATTCAATGTATTAGGGGACTTATAAGAAAGATTGGGACTTTTTACCAGAACCTGTAGTGACAGAACAAAGAGCAATGTTTTTTATCTGAAAGATGGTAGATTTAGGGTGGATATAAGGAAGAATTTTTTTCATGAGGAGGGTGCTAAGTCACTGGAACAGTTTGTCCAGAAAAGTTGGGGGTGCCCCACTGTTGGAAGTGTTGAAAGTCAGGTAGGATGAGCAAACTGATCGAGTGAAATATATCTCTGCTGGGAGGGGCTGGGCTAGACAATCTTTAAGGGTCCCTTATAACCAAAACCATCCTATGATTCTGTGATTCTTTGTAGGAGAAAAGCCAACATGATTGGTTACTATTTTCTTGAACACTATTTCCTGATCCTCTAGAACATGTATTTGATATCTCTGAGATGTAAAAGCGAATATAATTGACATCTTGATACCTTTGCTACACAAAACACTGCCCAATTTTTCTCTGTCCACATAGCCTTCACTGAATACAGGCAATTACAAGTCAGAGCTCTTCTGGACTTCTTCCGAGCCAGCCTCTGTAATATCAGAAATATAGCCACATGGAAGTTTGTTTACTAAAAAGTTTTTGCCTCATTAAATTGGCTGACTAAGCAAAATCTGTGCTTTTCAAACTGAGTTCATAGAGTTTTGGTTTGATTAATTTCAAAACTGTGTTTTTGATAAATATGTTGAAACTTTTCAAGTATTTTATTTCAGACTTTTGAAAACCAGAAGTCTACTTTTCTTATTCTGGAGCAACTGGGAAAATGGTATCCTCACTGCTTCAGGCCTTGCCAAGTCCCAGCATTTTCTTCTGGGATTGCTTGAAAGTGGCAAAACAAAATCTTACAAAATGACTTGCTATCCATCTAGGCAGATCCTAGTGGCAGCCTATGTGCATAAGAGGCTAATTTGTAACATACTTAACACTTTCTAATGATCCCTTATGTCAGCTCATCTCTACATACAAAGTTAGAGTGGAAATATGTCAGAAATCTGTTGCAGAAATATTTCAATTATCACTTTCTTAAAAGACTTTCCTCACTTGGAAATTATACCTTAATAAATGCTAAAAAATAGTAATGCCATCACTATGATGCCTTAAGCAAAGATCTACCTCAAATCCCTCCGTGTTGTTCTGCAGAAGATTAACACTGACCAAAAGAAAGGGGTAATTTTTTTGTCCCGAATAGTGAAGAGAGAGATGTTTGTTGATGTTTTATTTTTTGCTTGTTAGTTTGTTTTGTTATGAAAACAGGCTAGAGTTATCTGAGTTGAGCAACATGGCCAGAAAACATCATGAAAACTGCATACCAAGTATACAATCTTCTTCATTGCAACATTTCAGCCTGGAAAACAGGAGGTTGAGGGGAGATCATCGTGGTCTACAGCTTCCTTGCGAGGGAGAGTGGAGGGGCAGGTGCCAATCTATTCTCCTTAATCACCAGTGATAGGACCCACAGGAATGGTGTCAAGCTGAGGCAGGGGAGGTTTAGGCTAGACATCAGGAAGAGATTGTTCACTGAGGGGGTGGTCGCACACTAGAACAAGCTCCCCAGGGAAGTAGTCACTGCAGAGCCTGTTGGAGTTTAAGAAGCATTTGGACTGTGCACTTAGTCACATGGTCTAAAATTTTGGGTAGCCCTGTGTGGTGCCAGGAGTTGGACTCGACAATCCTTAGGGGTCCCTTCCAACTCAGGATATTCTATGATTCTATGATTCTGACATTGCTCTGAGCAAATTAAATTTCAATTCTGTCTGTGATGCTTGTTGTTGTTTTAAGTCTGGTCTCTTTCCTCTATCATGTAATAAATACTGTCTGTTTTCAGAGAGAGGAGAACCTGTGAATGAACACTGACTTCAGTGACAACCTCTGGTAGAAAGCAAATACAGAACCTGTAAATGGTTGTGAACAATATTTGCACTTGTTAAGTCTAATTTTTAATAAGTCTAATATTAAAAAGTCTAATATTTACCAGATTTAAAAATCTCTTTTGATATTGTGCTTTTTGTACAGACGAATATTAAAGTAGTAGTATTTTTTTTTCAATAAGTAAAAGAAATTGTCTCCCTGCATATAATGCATTTAAATATTAATTCTCTGCATATATAGCAGACATAGTAACCAACATAGCATTGATAAATTGTCTTTTAATCACTCTATTTGATATTTGATATGTAGCAGTAAAATGTTTATATTGCAAATTGTACAGTAAACCTTCACTTTAGGAGCAAATTAATAGTCTGTAACCATGAGAATCTGACTATATCTGAATATTGATGATCTCACTTTCTGAGTCTCTCTGGGATTGGGGGTGCGAGGTGTTGATCATTGCTTCTCACTGATAAGCAAAATATTTCCAGAGCGTGAAGAATTCTGTGGTCTGTGAGAAGGATAAACCATAATCTGCATCAACACACTAACTTCTCCTCTGCCATTTGCATTGAAAATCAGGTAGAAGTTATGCTAAGCTCTCTATTATAGCCTCATGTATGTGAAAGGTCTTCCCCTTCATTTGAATAAGGCCTCTTAATGCATGTGAAAAAAGCGCATTTAAAAGGAACGTTCCTTTAATTAGGGTGGCATTTAGAAGCAGAATCCTTAAATGTTCATTTTTTGTGATGCTGAATTGTGGAGTATTTTCAAACTGGTTGTACTAGTCATTTTCATTAAACATATTTATTTTTATTTATTTTTAAAAAGAAATGACATACTCTACAATGTGAAGTGAAGGACTAGATTAATATGACTAGCTAGATTAAGAAAAATTTAAATCAGAGTGTTTGATGAAATGTAGGAAAATGTTTAAATGTAGGATTAGACTTACAGTATAGAAAGCAGTCAAGAAGATCAAAAGAACTCTGTTCAGAAATTCCTATTAAAAAAGAGGAAAAAATCTATTGAGTGAATTCTTATAGCTAAATGATTAACCTGTTTCAAATATATTACACTCAAACTGACTTTAAAATAAAAATAAACAGTACAGAGTATGCATGAAGTAGAGATCATATTCTTTTTCTCTAAAAAAAAAAAAAAGATGAAGTGACTGGGCCTATGTGAAACTGTCATAAAACATATATATGAAACTATGGAATTTAACTTAAAAGGAGTTCCTTGGAGAGTAATTTTAAATCTGGCATGCAGCTTTATAGAGATAGAAGCTAACTGATTGGCATCTGTATGAATATGGATTTCTTTAAATCCATATTTGATTTTCTACCCCTTAAAAATATCAAATGAAACCTAATAACTACATCTTAAGGAAACCTTTGGGAGAACATGTTTAATCCTCAAGGGATTCAATAGAAATGCTTTAACTTTGGTATCATACAACTAACCAAGATCACAGGAATGACTTCCATAGCTGTATGTCTTCTGTATCTCAAAAAACTGTTTTTATTATTATTGTTATTTATTATTATTATTATTTTTTATTTTTATTTTTTATTTTTAAATTAATGTTAGACTGTGTTCTTGAATCATGGTTAACATTAATCATATTCTTGAATCATCGTTAACATTCAATGTTGACAGGAACATTCTTGTTTCTTTTAATCCTCATTGGAAAAATGTAAAAGAAATGCATGGTGAATAATTTGAATTATAACACACTGTTCACATTAAACTGAAGTTTCTTCCAAATTTGTAACAATCTGAGACTAGTAGGTTTTCTTTATGTAGAATAAAAAAAAAAAGGACACATCAATCTTGCACAGCTGCATGTGCAGTATATTGTAATCACCTGTAAAATATTTTTGCCATTCTACTGATCTACTTTTGTTTTGTTATTTTTTGTTTAAAAACAAACAAACAAAACAAAACAAAAATGTTTAATGTAGTGTAAATTCCCTCAATGTTCAAGTGCACCACAACATCCTTTCTGTATTGATTCCCTGGTTATCTATCTGTTCAAATAAATACCATTACAGCAGTGATGAATTTCAATAAAAATGCACACAAATTTGTATTTCAAAGTCCTGTTTTAATTGAGCATAACTGTTCACTAATGGATGTTGACTTTTGTTAGTTTCCTCTATCTTCAGGTGCGTTTGCTACAATTAAAATTTAAAAAGGGTAATTTCATTACAGTGCCCCTCTCTATCAGTCCTTCCCAATGACATTTACAACTATTCTTTCTAGATGCTATCTACAGCAAAACAGAATAAAACTACTGGTATCTTGAATATCGAAGTGAGCAATGGACAGCTTTTCCAGTACCTTCTCCAAAACATTTCATATTAGTAAACTTAGAAATAATTCTGTTCACAAGCACCTTGGCCAACCTGATCTACTGGGTGGCATCACTGTCTATGGCAGGGTGGGTTGAGTTATATGGTATTTAAGGTCCCTTCCAACCTGAGCCATTCTATGATTCCAATATTCTAAACAGGTGATAGTTTGTTCTAACTAGTCAACAGTAAATGGGATACATTAATACCTTATTTTCAGTGAATATAAAGCATGGAAACATTGATAGAAGAACATCCCAAATACAGACATATCTGAAAATATTCTTGATGTAAATCGGTGGTTCCAGGTTTCCATTTTTATCTAATGAATTTCAAGCAGGATTAATTTATTGTTTTTTCTTTTTATAACACCAGAAAGGCATGATCAGTTGATTAGTTTATTAGTACATACTGATAGTACTCAAAGGCTATATTCAGAATTTGGGATGTCTTGTAATCAGAGCTGGAAATCCTCGTTTCAGTAAAATTTCAAGTATCTTTGGTTCCACAAGATAGGAATGAATGTTGAGAATATTTGTATGTAGACCTACTACTACTTTAATATCTGTGCTCTTTAGTACTGCTGTGAGCACAGCTTGGCAATGCAGCTACAAGCTAACAGCTGGCACCTGCTAACTTACAGCAGAATGGAAGACACACTGCCTGCAAGGTAAAAACAGAGGCAGTAGCAAAGGAAGTTTGGAAGGAGGGAAAAAGTTTTGGAGGCCCAGTGGTTAAAAGGAACATAGTCAGTGAGGTCAAGAGTGGAAGAAATAAAGGTGTAGAAACCTAGTAACAGCATCACTTTCTCATAAATATAGATTGAAATAATGGATGACACCATAGATCAAAATTAGGGTAGGGTAAGGTAAAGGGGTTGAAATTGTCAACAAAGAAGACTGCAGAGCTAGGGAGCCTGAAAGAACAGGCAGCTACATACATCTCTGAAGAAGCCATCAGACTGTCAGTTCACAGGAAGTAAATATGATATCTCTCTACCATACCAGCTGTCTCTTTCTGTTAGAAGCACAAAGGCTGGCTTACACTTTCCTGGTGTTTCTGGGGAACAGGAGAGGTGCTTGAGGATTGGAGGAGAACCAATATCACACCAGACTTCAAAAAGAGCAGGAAGGAGGACCCAGGCAACTACAGGACAGTCAGCCTCACCTCCATCCCTGGAAAGGTGATGGAACAGCTTATCCTGGAGGTCATCTCCAAAGATGTGGAGGATAAGAAGGTGATCAGGAATAGTCAGCATGCATTCACCAAGGGGAAGTTGTGTTTGACCAATCTGATATCCTTCTATGACGAGATGACTTGCTGGGTAGATGAGCGGAGAGCTGTCGATGTGGTCTACCTTGACATCAGCAAGGCTTTTGACACTGTCTCTGATAACATCCTCATAGACAAGCTCAGGAAGTGCAGCCTAGATGAGTAGACAGTGAGGTGGATTAGCAAATGACCGGATGGCAGAGCTCAGAGGGTTTTGTTTAGTGGTGCAGAATCTAGTTGGAGTCCTGTAGCTAGCAGTGTCCCCAGGGGTCAGTACTGGGTCCAGTGTCGTTCAATTTATTCATCAACGACCTGGATGATGTAATGGAATGCACCCTCAGCAAGTTTGCTGATGACACAAAGCTGGGAGGAGTGGCTGATTTCCCAGAGGGCTGTGCTGCCATTCAGAGGGTCCTTGACAGGCTGGGAAGTTGGGCTGTGAGGAACCACTTGAACTTCAACAAAGGCAAGTGAAGGGTCCTGCACCTAGAGGGGAATAACCCCAAGCACCAGTACAGGCTGAGGGGTGACCTGCTGGAGAGCAGCTCTGCAGAGAGAGATGTTGGAGTCCTGGTGAACAGCGGGCTGACCATGAGTCAGCACTGTGCCCTTGTAGCCAAGAAGGCTGATGGTATCCTGGGCTGCATTCGGAAGAATGTTGCCAGCAGGTCAAGGGAAGTGATCCTCCCCATCTACTCAGGCCTGGTGAGGCCACACCTGGAGTATTGTGTCCAGTTCTGGGCTCCCCAGTACAAGAGGGACATGGAGCTACTGGATTGAGTCCAGAGGAGCGCTACGAAGATGATTAGAGGACAGGAACACCTGTTGTACACGGACAGGCTGAGAGAACTGGGCCTGTTTGGCCTGGAAAATAGAAGACTAAGGGGAGACCTCATTAATGTATATAAATACCTGAGAGAAGGGTGTTTAGAGGACAGAGCCAGTCTCTTTTCAGTTGTGCCCAGTGATAGGACGAGAGGTAACAGGCACAAACTGAAGCACAGGAGGTTCTGGTTGAATATGAGGGGGCACTTCTTTACTGTGAGGGTGACAGAGCACTGGAACAGGTTGCCCAGAGAGCTTGCGGAGTCTCCTTTTCTGAAGTTATTCAAAATCCTTCTGGATGTCATCCTGCACAATGTGCTCTAGGTGATCTTGCTGGGCAGGGGTGTTAGACCAGATGATCTTCAGAGGTCCCTTCCAACCTCAGCCATTCTGTGATTCTGTGATTTCTCATGCTTTGCTACTTTATGATTTTCTTTTACAGTTTCAGAACTTTTACTTTACTCATTCTGTTCTGAGAATTGGGAGAAGTCTCATGACTTTTTATTAGTCATTAGGGTTTTATTAGTCCCCTCCTTCAGTGAAACAAAGTGTAAAAACTAACAGTGATATTGAATATATTTGACATCTATCTACAGTCAAACAGTTCTGATCTGAATGTGACATACTAGTACTATATTAAAATCAAGTAGCCTGGTCAATAACTTCCCAGCTTTCTCTATTGACAAGCATCCTTAAAAAGCATGTTTAATCATTCCTATTTTTTTTTTCTTTTACTTTGAAATGGAGCTGGGGAGAGGCATTGATATCACGATATATAGTAAATATTTGTATAGAAGTAAAGAAGATGGCAACTAATAGAAATAGAAATTGGAAGGAAGTTGCTAAGTACCCAGGAATCAGGCCTGGGACTGTTTATTTATTTATTATTATTATTATTATTACTATTATTATTTTTATTATTGATACTAACAATGACTTAGTACAAAAGAGAGGGTAATTAAGTTAAAATTAACTGTTAATCCAAAGCAATATTGAAATATCATCCAGCAAGAATCAGATGACATTAAAGACAGATAAAGAAGATATATGGAAGATAATATTTGAAAGTTGAACTTTTTTTAAATTATTATTATTATTTATTTTATTTTATTTGCAATCACTATATATATCAGGAGAGTTATAGAAAGGACAGCTGATGAAGAGTTAAAGGAATATGGTTTCTTGTCTTAGAAAAATACGGGGAAAGAGGATATAAAATGAACTACTGCTGTGTATGGGTGCACCAGGAGAAGGATGGGAGAGAAGAAGATAGACTGTAAGAAAGATTACATAAGCTTAAATGCAGGTCCATGAAATACTGGACATCAACAAGATTAAGGAATGGGAGGAACTATTATAATTACCACCAAGTCTTCCACCTGTGGAAGAGAACTGGGCTAGATGACCTGGAAGTGCTTTTCATGCTTCCATCCTCTGCAAACTGGAAATATTTTCCAATGAAGACCAGCACCTGCTGCAGCTACTATGCTAGATTAATTTACACAATGTTAATTAATGCAGTTAAACATTCTGGCCCTTAACACAATGGTGGGATTTTCAGATCTTATGCACATAAATTTAATGTAAGAGGCCACAAAGAAGTACCTGTTGTCAGTGTACAAAATCTTGTGTACTATGAGCGCTCATATGAACACAATAACAAAGCATGTGCAGCAGAATCACACAACAGATGATTTCCATGTGAATCTTCACAGTCTGCAAGGTAACTGTCTAACATCATCTCACAGTGTGTTAACACTGCTGAAAAGGCAAATTACTCCTGAACAGAAAGGATGTGTTAAATTCACACTGGTTGTACATACAGAAGCTTTTCACGTAAATATGTCCCAAAGATAATGAGGTACCTAACTTTAGGCTGTAAAAGCAAAGGGAGCTACCTTCCAGGAAAGGCCTCCTATTACAAACAAAAGGATTCCATCCAGGAAATCATACTGGGATACCTGGCACAGTAAGACCTGACTTCCTAACCATTGCCTCCCCTTTACAGAGAATTCCTATGTATGAAATTTCTGTAATGGTGTTCAACAAGTAAAGCTTAAAAATTTATAGCCTGATTCACTTTTCTATTAGATCAGTATGAATCAGGGGTCATAATCCGGTAGAACCCTTCTAATTCAAACTATAGATATTGTATGCAGGTAATGAGCTTTCAGAAATAATTAGATAAAAACACTGAATCTTAAAACTATGAAGATGATTCATAAAAGTTGGTCAAAACATTTTACATTGTCCCATTGTAAAAGGTACAGGGGTCATTCTACAAAGTTACTAGTTGACAGATATAGAAAGAGTGAAAGACTGAATTTAGCACAGCTCTTAGTAATTTCAGGAACCTTATTCTGAATGACTTTTCAGAATTGTAATAATAATGCACAGAAAACTCTTATTCCTATCCACCACTCTTAGCCCAGCAGGGTAGAGTATGTAGGTAAGAAAGAAATTATTCAAAGGAAACATTGGTTCTCAAGAGGTGTATATGTTAGATGAGTTCATGTACAAAACCTGAACTCTTATCTGCCTATAAAGTAAACAAAAACATTAATTTTAAACAAAAATACATGTATCCATCTTCCCCCAAGTGTAAATATGTGTTAAAACATCTCTAAAAATAGAGTTCAAAGACAAATATCTTTCCTATGGGGATCAATGAGAGAGAATTTCTTTTCATCTCAGTAAAACCTTAATTCAAAAGGAAGACTGCAGCCTTTGGGGAAATACCTAAAAACAATGTTAAGATGTTTCAAAACTATTTTCCACACTTTTGAAACGAGTTCACCTGAGTCTAAATTTCTGAGATATAACAGATCTTGTTAAGTAATTTTTAAAACAAAAACAGAAGTAACAATACAAAAGCAATAGAACTCTCAGATGCCTATCTCCTTTCTCTGCCTAAAAGCAAATATATGCTTTCAGCCTTGTTACAAGGTTCTATTAGGAAAAAAAGCCCTGTGTTTTGTGTTCACAGTCCTGCCTGAAGCTGATATGAATACCTCCTGTGCTGTTGGAAGAAGTTCCTGTATGAAATCAAATTTCCTCCCCTTCCTCTAGACAAAGAACTACAAATAATGCAATGAACGCATTATACCCCCAAATTGCAGACATCCTCCCTGCTAGGAGCACTTTGAATAGCATACTGAACTGGCATTAGAGTTAAATTCTTATGGGACTGTCCCATGCTCAGAGTACTAGTACTATTGTCAGACCTACCTGTGTGTTCTGTGTGCAGTTCAACTATTCAAGGTTCTAGAAAAAAACTTATATTAGCAGAGTAATAATTTTCATCGATAAATATGAGCCCTATGCATCCTCCATTCACTAGCACCCAAGAGCCTAACTTCAAAAGAGAATTTTTTGCCATGACTAGATAAATTTAGTTCCATATATGAATGCTTTCTAGATAATCTCAAGCAGTTTTCATAGTACTCACTTGGGATCATCAGGGTCCCTAGTGATTTGTTGAAACCTAAGATTAGTGTCTTCAACCAATTAAATCACTTCTTCTTGATGTTAATGGGGTGCTTCATATTTTTTATAGCAGACTTTGTGACCTGTCATTGCAGAATGGCTTTTTGTTATACCAGGCACTGGTAAATGCAGAACAAATGCAGAATCCCTGTTTCAAACAGCCTCCAAGCTAAGCAATGAAGGTATGCTATGATTTGAACATACAACTTTCTAGAAGAAAAAAAATAAATAAGTATTATCTGTTTGGACTTACCCAGGACCAGTGTCATCATTTTCCAACTCATTTGTCTTTATTTGTTCACCCCTAACAATACTTCTATATTGTCTTCTTTCATATACTAGCTTTCTGACAAACATTAATAAAGGATTGGGTTGATATGTTAGAAGAATTTACAGCATGTGGCACTGGGCTCTAAGGGAGACATATCTGACTCATGAGGAATAGTAATTGCAATTTAGACCAAAAGTTAGCTGCCTGTGGTTTGATATTCTCCAGGAAAAAAAAAAAAAATAGTCTTTATGGGTTTTGGAAGAAAGTCTAGTTTCCAGGTAACCACTTATCTTCCAAAGTGTAATCCTAACAAAAAAGACTTGGATGCCTTTGTCTCTTATAGAAATTTTATGCTTCTAGCTCTTGCTGATTAAATAGTGTGCTTGCTCTCTCCCCTAAAATCCATGAGTGAGTGTCATAATATTTATACAACCTTTACTAAATTATGTTTTAAAGTGAAATGTATGGGGGGAAGAAAAGCAAGATTTCACACCAAAATTATTGAAGGTGAAAAAGTAAGAAGTATGTATTCTTTGATTAAAAGTAGCTTTATTTTCTTTTGAAGAAGAGAGGAATTTGATTTTGATTTTAAGGCTCCTGAAGTGTCCATATGTGTATCTCAACTTTAAGATATGAAAATGAAATACTGGACAAAAGATCTAAAACAGAAAAGAATTTTAGAGCATGAAGATAATATTACAAGAAGATATATATTCCAATATTTTAAAGGGAATATTTCATTTTGTGTAATAACAATCCACTGTACTTTTTTCAAAAACTCAACCTTTAAAATGGTTGGAGTTTATTTAATGATTTAAACTATTCAATGTTTGATATAGGTAGAGACATTTTTTCTCTTAATAAAAATATGCTAAAAGTGTAAAGGAGAAAAGTGCCAGGACCCATAAAGCATATGGTTGATTTTAAGTATGTGGAAGGAATTAAATATGTGTATATACAGAAAAAATGTGAAAAAGGGAAGAAATAGTCCTGCAAAGAGGATAACAGATGGTTCTTTTTGATCAAAAGGCTGGCTAGGATTTCTTTGCAACCACTTTTTGATAATTTCTGAGAATTATTTCCTTAGTTTATTTAGCCTGTAAGTACTAATTGTCTGCTTTTATACATCACATACTGAGCATTTGATTTAATTAAATGGTATTAAATCTGTTGACTGTGTTTGATATTTATAAATAGCTAGACATAATATAGAATGAAGATACTAAATAAGAAGTAAAAAAAAAAATGTGATGAGAAGGGAATGCCACTTGTTAAATTTACTCTTTTCTCCTTCCCTGGGTGATATATCATGGAAAGGTTGTCTGAGCTGTCATTGTGGCATCACTAAGAGGATGTACACAACATCTTCCATTCAAATTACCTTTCAAATCAATCACCCTCATCAGGCTGCTATCTTCATCTGATGGCTGTAGGACAAATGTTTTGGCTTATAGGTAGGAAATGTTAGCATTTGAAAGAGCTCTGAGAAAGAAGGTTCAATAGTTAACTTTGATAAATTGTTTTAAGAAAGGACAGTAAATAATATGCTTGTTGAAATACTTCATGCAATTGGCTTGTAGTTTCTGGGAAAAAAAAAAAAAAAAGGCATCTCTCTCCCTCTCTCTGTCTTTTTCCAAAATGAGTAAAAAACGTGCCCCTGAATAGCCTAGAACAAATATTTATTGGGCTCTTCAAAAGATATATTATTCAAAATTAAGGTGACACACTCATGTATTGGTAGCAGATCTGTCTTCTGAATCTTAAATTATTTGGTTTATCAGAAAAATTTTAAATTTTCCTAGTAGTGCACGAGTGTGCGCGCTGTGTGTATGAGCATGAAACAAACAGCTGGGATGGCATGAAAGGTTGTGTTATGTTTCAGTCAGTTTAAACTATAAATCAGAAACCTGAGTATTTTAATAACACATTTAATAGTGCCTATACGCTTAATACTGCAAAATTGTGAGTTCAATAGCAGTTTCAAATATTTTTATTTGGTATTCTCATTTTTTGTACAGTAGCTTTTAAAATATGATAAATGATACTCAGCTTCAAATGCATTGTAAATACTGCATGCATATTACCAATACACATTTCAGAATTTTTCTAATCTTGCTTTAACACATACGGTATTATCAATTACACTATTTTAATATAATGTAACATTTATTTAAAATGACATACAATTTATACTGGATGTCACTAGCCCCTAGACTACCTTGGCACATATTTATATATTTCAGCTACAATTTATCACTTCATGAAATGTGCTTTGTGTAATTGAAAATAATGACACAAAAATCATCTACTCTTAATACACTGGTAGTACGATATACTATCCTGATAGCTTAGTGTACTATATGAAATCAGTCTGTGGAGCCATGCCTTTGAAATATGATTTAAAACAGAATTTATAATGTCACAGAATTACATAAAACTGTGTGAAATTGTGCAGATAATCATTTAAATCTCCCTACATGAAAAGATAATTGCTCTAGAAATTAACTGTACCTGGGGTTCATTCATTTGGTCATGGCTAGTTTCTTATATAGTGATGATTTGATATTAGAGCTAATTAAGATCAGGTCAGAGTTGCTGAAGGTCAGACACTAATGCACAGGATCATTGAAATGATAATTATAAACAGATTAGGAAGCTACGGTCTTTTATAAGGGGTTATTAGATAATTACTGTGAGAGTGTACGGCTTACTGTAATAATGGATTATCGACTACTTACAGCGTTTTAAGGGTGAGAGTGTATTACTTCCTCAAGGACTAAAAGGAATAATGTTGTTGGAACTCAGGGCTCTGTAAATAAAATAGCACCAATTGCATTGCAATTTTCTTCTTGAGAATATTTCCTCTTGTTGGAATACACTGAATTGTTTTATCTTAGTTAAACTTTAACTATTCATGTGACTTGGAAGATCCTTTTTTTTTTCGTTTTTTGTTTTTGTTCACCTTTTGAAGAGGAAAAAATAAAATGAATTTTAAAAATAAATATTTTGTTTTATTTTGAATATATAGCAAAGGCTGGTAGAGACTTTAAGAACGGCAGTAGAATGGATACAATAAAACATTTTGCAGTGATTCGGGGAATATGAAATGATTGGTCTGAAACTTACTGATGTGACAACCAACTGCACACTTCTCTCATTACTATGACTATAATTCTAACATGACTTTTCACAAATTATTAATAATAATAATAAAATAATTACTGTATAGCTATAGCATAACTTGATCTACTGATTGAATTCCGTTTCATTTGGAGCTTTGTGCACCAGAGCATGATTTATGAATCAGAGAGTGAGAAAGAGCTAGGGTGTGTTGAAGAGCCTCTGGAAAGATAGCAAAATTTAAATATTGCAGAAGATGTTCACAGACAGGTTCCAAAAGTGGCTAGTGTAAAGGAAAAGGAAAGTCAATCAAGCCATCTGTGGTGACAGTGGTTCTAGAACTAAGTAAAACAAGCATAAGGAACACTTGTATCTTCTCCTCT
The DNA here is from genome assembly GCF_964034855.1 of Anser brachyrhynchus. Classification (NCBI taxonomy): domain Eukaryota; kingdom Metazoa; phylum Chordata; class Aves; order Anseriformes; family Anatidae; genus Anser; species Anser brachyrhynchus. Next base: position 94,741,565 of record NC_137695.1, read on the forward strand.
GAAAATAAGGCTGTCCTGTGCAGAAATAGCCGTTGGAGAAAATGATAACATTATTGTCTTGGACAGAAGTTGTTTTATATAATAACAATGTTGAGTTGTAGATGGAAAAGGATATGTTTAGCCCAATCTTTTCCTCAGAGGCAGGAACAAGAGTCATGAAACACAGTCTGGGAGTGTGGCCTCCCAGGTGGGTCCCATACCTGGTCGTAGAGAAGACTGGAAAAACTGCAAGGGGATTGAGTGGCATGGGTGATGGGGGAAGTTGACCTCTTACACCTGCAGACCTCTGAAAGTATTTCAGTACCTACAGTGGAAAAAAATATGTACAAAACAAGAACAGAAAAGGGGCTTTTCATTGCCCACAACTATGAGAAGAGGTCTTTGTCATGTTATTGTTTTTAGATCTTTCTTCACCAGTGGTAAGAGGCAGTATTTTATTTCCCGTTATGCCTTAGAGTATGCTGCAATACTGGGCTGGTATTTCAGCATTGGAGACAGGAAAATCCACTCTCTGAATTTTGGAAGGAATCAGTCTGGGAGGAGCTTTCAGTTATTGCTTTCTCACCTTTACCACGAGACAAAGGCATTCAAGACCAGTCTCACAGAGGCCATAATCAAATACTTGTGATGGTGCTAAAATCCCTAAAATATATCGTATCCAATCATTGTGTCATGTGAACTGATCCCTGACCTCCACTCCTCTTACATCCCCAATGTCAGGCATCAAACTGAAAAGAAACCATTATCTACCCAGTTACACTTCTATGAAAGTGTAAGTAGCGTTCAGTAAATAAAGGCAAGCATTTGTAATCATTTAACGTTGAGACTAGCTCTGTTATGCAGGTCTAATCTACCCCTGCTAACACCTATGTTTGTCAACAATACTCAAAATTGTTCCATTTTCATTTATGTGTCTGAGGTCAGTCTGTGCTCTGCCTATTCAATCCATAGATGTAAATATTGAAACGTAGCCGTATAAGCACAAAAGTCAGTCAGCTAAATCTATTGTGCCATATCCTTAGTCTTCTACTGAGTGTGTTTGGGCTGCTTGGAACAATGGACGAAGGAAAAGCCTCAGTAATAACATACAGGTATAACACCTCTCCCAGATTATGGGGAGCACATCACTTTTCCCTTCTCAGCTCTTCATGTGATGGAATATCTGTCATAATGCTCAGATTTTAATAGAGTTACTTAAAATTGTAGGGGTTCTATACAGCTTAAATGCAGAAGATTTACTTCTCTATACATGAAAGAATGAGCATATTAAAGCCTCAAGGACAGCATCCCATGCTATCATTCTACACAGAAAGCTAATGTTTCTGTTATAGAATAGCTATAGTTATTATACTTAATACTGAACAATGAATACTAACATCCAACTGCCTTTGAATATTGCTTCACAATTAATATTTTAGAGGTTTTCTTACTACACATTATGTCTACTTCACATTTTAAAGTTATTTTAAGCTTCCACTAGATTTGTTCAGTTGTTGAAAATGGCAGCGTAGTGATTTTTCCCCCTAGCTACCACTGTTGAAGTATTTTATAACTTACAGACTGTCATCTGCCTACTGCATATTAATTGATTATAGGTGCTGAATTGTGACGGATAGCCATGTGATACCTGCAAAAACACCAGCAAAACTGCATGCTTTTTTTTTTTTTTTTTCCTTTTTCCTTGCAATTATATATCTGGATTTGAACGGCTTCAGTGAAAATTTCTAATTTTTCTTTAAAGGAATGATTCAGAACAAAACAGATACTGATCTTATATCATTTTTTTCAGGGATTATTCCAAACATGTTTTAATACAAAAGCACTTTACCTCAAAGGAGAAATCTAATTATAGCAGATATGTTAGATGAAGCTTTCTGTGTGTTTGTGAGTAATAGAGGTTTAATTGAAGAGAGACTTTTGTTTGTTGCTATTCAATCACTGAGACTACACTTTGTACAATAGAGGTGTTGATTTACACAGTCATAATATTATACCATCTCTTTGTTCAGTCTTTGCGGGAGAAAATTACATATATCTCAGCAGTACTTGGAAGATTACATCTACAGTTTAAATTTACTATTTGAACCCTGTATTCAAAACAGCATTCCATAGTTAGTGAGCCATGCTGTGTGGCCTGAGGTTAAACTAAACAGGAGGCAGGGAAAGGGATGCCTATGACCAGTGTTTTCAGCTAGGGTGTGTGGTTCTCAGACTACATAGGGCTCATTCATATGTGTCCATTTTTGACAGTCATGACAGTCAAAAAAGATGCTTTTCCAATGGTGAAAAGTGGCAGCACTTAGGAACAGCATTACTGCCTGTCAAAGTAGAGAAGAAAATCCTGGATGTTCAGATCTTCCCTGTCTTTCTTGCCTTGCATGAATGATAGTAAGATGGCCATGGAGAAACAGAAAAACATCTCTTATGGAAGCAAAATAATAATAATAATAATAAAAAATAGTCCAAGCTGAATATTCACCAGAACTTGCAAGCCCTAAAATATTATTGACCATATGTCAGTTTTATCTGTTTATAACCAGTGAGGGCTGGAGTACACTTTTTCTGAAATGTGAGGGAAGCCAGGGCAGGGGAAGAGGACAAAAGAAGAAGGAGAGAAGGAGCACCTGCCCCTGCTGTGAAGACTGAAATCTTAAAAGGGACTGCACAGTATGCTTACTGCTTCTGCAGAATCTCACAAGATCTGACGAAAATCACTGAAAAAAATGCTACTTTTCATGTCTTTAGGATGGGTGCACAGACACCAGTTTGTTTTTACTTCTGATATTTATTTATATTAATAAAATCATAACATTATGCCATGCATATAATAGAGATTGCACAGACAAATTGCATGTTTGTTTATAAGTAGGTGCTGCTGATATATGTAATTGAAAAGGTTATAACATTGTGATATTTATCCTATCTCAGCAATGGTAAAACAAATAAGTACTTCTAAATATACATAGTGTATGCATGTTGAAGTTATGAGTGTAGATAGATTGATTGAATCATAGAATGGCTTGGGTTGAAAGAGACCTTAAAATTATCTAACTTCAACCCCCCTGCTATAGGCAGGATGAAACTTAGTGAACTTAGTGACTTAGTGACTTAGTGAAGTCAGGTTGGCCAAGGCCGCAACTCAGTTGGCTTTGAACACCTCCAGGGATGGGGCATCCACAACTTTCCTTGGGAACCTGTTCCAGTGCCTCACTACCCTTACAGTGAAGAATTTCACCCTAATGTGTAATCTAAATCTATCTTCTTTTAGTTTAAGACCATTCTCCCTTGTCCTACCATTATCTACCCAACAGATGTATGTATACCATGTTTTCCTGAGTATGAAAAGTCTGGACAGAGTTTAAGGGCTGACAGAGTTAAGAGATAATAGGCAACTTATCTATGACAATGGAATCACACGGATGAAATTCCAAAAATTCCAAAGTGATTGCTTTGACCTCTTCCCTTTTTTTTTTTTTTTCCCTGTAGAACAAGGTAAGTCACAGGCAGGTTTAAAAGTGTATCACGGCATGCCTCTTTTCCTCTGGACCCAGTAAAACACTCACACCCACTAACTATGATACTACAGCAAATAATGCTGACCCTTCAAAGTATTCAAAACAGACGAATGAAGACTCAAGAAATAAGATTTGAAATGAAACTCCTTTTGGAATTTTTGGTTTCTGTTTTTGTTTTTTTTGTTGCTTGTTTTGTTTTCTGAGTTTTTTGTTTGTTTGTTTATACATACATAGGTTTAGGTTCTTGCTTTGTAGCTTTTGAACAAAAATTTCCACCACAATAAGACTGAGAAGTGTTTTTTTGTTTGTTTGTTTGTTTGTCTGTGTGTTTGTTTTCCTGTCCTTGAAAGTGAAATTCATATTTTGCTGTGTCGGAAGTATGGATGAGTGAATGGTAACTGAGAGGTAGGACAGGAAGAGCAAGACAGAAGACAAAAGGGAGAAAGAAACAAGATCTATGAGAAGGAAGAAAAGCTGAAGTAGGCTGGAAATGCAAAATAAAAGTGAAAGATTTTTTGGCTGTGTAGAGCAATTTATTGAAGTTAGGCAAGCAACGTATACCCAAACTTGTGCAAATAATCATTATAAATACTCAGCAGTGTAAATTATCAGTCCAAGCGTGCCTGTCTGCATACCACCAGCTATTCATCCAGTCTTTCTATGACAACAAAATCATCAGCATTCTAGTATACTTTACCTTTGCTCAAAAGATCACGATTTTTATTTTTTTTTTCTTTTAATGATTTTTTAATGTGTTTTTTAGTGATTTTTTCTTCTTTTAATGATTTTTTTCCCCTCTAATTGAAAGATGTTCTCTTGTCAGCACTGTCACTATTTATTTGTAAGAATTAAATATATGAATTTTAAAATATTTAAAAATATTCATGTTCATAAAGAAAATTTAAAAAAGTTTTGTTGTGGTTGTTGTTCTAATTTACTTCTGTTGAGAAATTTACAGTAATTCAGTTTTAAATGTGATTAAATGTTTCTGGGTTGATACAAAAGCAAAACATTAAAAATACTGTAATTGATACCAACTTAATTATTTTTTGAAAGTTAGGGATTTCAATTTTTAAGACAGCTGTATTATGGGAAAACATTAAAATCTCAAAAATTTGCAGAGGATGGAGAATTTTTTTTCCAGCTATCCCTCTAAATATTAATTCAGTGAGGTGTCCAGAGAAAATGAAATCCATAACCATATTCCTAAAGGGGAAATAATACATTCCTGCAAAAGACATTCTATGATTTTAAAACTGAGGCATGTGTGAGAGAGAAAAATTCCAGCCTCAGTGCTGCTCGAGATGTCTATCTGAGAAGAATGTGTGCTTCCCTTAATGCTTTTATATTTAAAAATGAGAGGAAGGTACAAAAGCCTGTCCTCAGAAAGAAGGAGACTCAACTTTTACAGGGTTTTCCAGGATGAGGTTTTGATAGGTAGGATGGAAAGGTACATTATTACTGTTATTACTGGAAAGGTACTATTACAGTACTCTGTAACTGGAAGAGATCTCTAGTAGAGAGACAGCAGAGAGATATTTCCTAGTATGAGTGATTCAGGAAAGAGTTGTGTTCAGAGGGAAGTATTTTTAGATCACCAGATTTCTCAACTGCAAATTTTCCATCTGAATGTGATGTACCCCCTCACATGTCTCTCTAGCAATTTTCCAATTATTATTTTCTACACATACATACTTATACCTTAAGATAAATACTACTAGTTTTCAGTACAAACATTTCCAGCTCCAAACACAGCTTATCTACAGTTTAAAATCTGGATATAAGGGATACAGAAACTAAATACACAGGTTTTCAACAAACAGTATGTTCTTATACCATCATTTCCTCCTATCTCAGAAAACTGAGACATTGTAGAATTACCTTTTAACAATGAATTCATTTTATCATTTATTTATTTATTTATTTGTTTGTTTATTTCCTCTGCTCTATCTATTTTTTGCAGTTACTGATTATGATCCATTTAGGTCCAGATATCCGTGATAATTCCTGCTCTGTTTTCCACAGTGTAATGCATCCTATTGGACAGTAAGGGAAATCCATTCACAGTAACTATGTGCTGAGCAGGCATCTGTGACTATCAAAAAAGTGTAGTGCTGCCAGGTGGAAGATTCCTTCCATCTGCTCATCAGCAAACACTTATTCAATTCTAGTTAAATGCAATGGTGACATCCATTACTTTGTCTTTAGTTGTTCCCTGGATATTTACTGTGGCAAAGTGACCTTGACAATTATATAAACATCTTCAAGATGTATTTTAGTTTAGGGAAACAAGTATAAAATTTATTTCCTAATAGTTCAGAGGCAAAAATGTTAGACAGCAGAGGACCTAAGTAATAGATACTCTTTCCTCTGTCGCTCTAAATGGAATCCAGCTTGGCAATCCTCACAGTGCAGTAGGGTAATGCAGACACATGCACATGTTGGGTTAAGAGTCATCTTATGTTAGGCAGAAAGAGTCATTAGGACAGGTCTATTGAAAAACTTGAGTTGCTTGACTCAATAGTGTATGTAGGCAGGATTGGGGTTGGAAGGAAGGGAAGTGTTATTATGGGATCAATAGCTTGGTATAACACTCTGACAATACACTTGCATATCTTTTCTGAAAAAAAAAAAAAAAAGGAAAACTGTCTTGTCTTCTGAACTGGTGTCATCACTCTTAATCCTGAAATCCTGTAAAGTTGCTTGAACTGCACAGACTCAGGACATTCTCTGCTGCATAGACTCAGAACATCCTTACAAGTATCTGTTAAAGATCACAAGGGGAAATAATCACAAGATGGGAAACCTAAATTCAGAGGAGTCAAGCGGAAAAAGTTAGCTATTCATATGGCAAAAAAAGGCCTACCTGTTTAGTGATTATAGCATGCTCCCCAAGTAGATGGCAGATGTGATTGGACTTCTGCCCTGAGCTGAGAGATACTGGTTTAAAATCCTAACCGAGGCACCTAACCACTACAGTTTTGCATTTGCAGAATTATTAATAGCTTCTTGTGATTTCCTTGTAACTCCTGGAGGAGAAAGACTTGTTAAAACAGATATATAAGGAATTTTTGTGGTGACTTTTAGTTTTATTAGAACCCTACAAAATGTTTATTTTTTCTCATATGCATAGCAAAGGAATTTTAAGATTTCTAAAGATGATCAGATTTTCTTTTGCATTTCTTCCAGCTCCGTAGACTTTCATTCAGAAAACTAACTTTATGCATTGAGTGAACCGATTACAGTAAGTATATGGTAAATGAAAAAAATGGGAAGAAGCCCAGTTTGTGGTTTGAATTTCTTTTTTTTATTAGACCTAGAATAACTTGCAAAAAATGGTTAATTTTGCTTGTCTGTTCAGATATGACTTTTTTTTTTTTAACCAGAAGAATTTAACAAACAAAGACAAAAACAAAAACAATAAAACAAACAAACAAACAAAATCTAACTAGCAGAAATAATCCTGCTTTCTTTTCAAAGGGAAGTTTTCTCATTTCAAAGGGAAGTTTTCTGGCTGTTTCTGACTTACCACATAGCTCAATAGAAAACCATGGAGCATATGAAAAAAGCGTAGTGATAAGTTTTGCTTTTTTCACTTTCAAAGGCCATAACATTATTTCTGGGATGACAGTTGCACACAAATATTCAGTTTCCGTGGAAAAAAATTTATCCTTGGCAAGCCATTCACTAGTGTATAATCATTTTTACTCTTTTCTTTAAACTGGTAAAAAAAAAAAAAGTTGTATTTCTGTTTCTTGATTTTCATTCATTACAAAATTGAGTTCCAAATATGTTTATAAATAAATTCTATACTTATCTAGAAATGTCTTGATATTGTGGTGTAAATCAGAGATTAATTCTCCTTCCTCAACATAACTAAATCATTGCTTACTGCTCACTATAGCAAACCTTCAGGTTAACCTCAACAGAAGTCAATCAATACATCTTTATTATTCTGTGTATGTGTGTAAAACATCAAAGACTAACTGACAAGAGACAGCTAACATTTCATTTCTTCGACACGAACCCGTGAAACTTTACTATATGTTGAATGGCTGAATCTTAGACAATTTTAATGTCTTCTCATATTTCAAAGTCTGAAGAGCTCAAAAATTTGAAGTACATATATTAAGCAAAACAGAGAAAATAATATGAGCTCAGAAAAAAAAAAAGAAAAAAAAGAGGGGTATAAACTTCTGCAACTATATAACCATCTTTCACCATGAGGATCTTCATTATATTAGCTGCCTTTTGTAAGCGTGTGCTTCTAGGCAATATTATCTTATTCAGGATGGTTGACTTTCTCGTTTGATGAAGTATACACACCAGAAACATCTCTAGTTGGTTCAGAGGAAGAATTCAGTCTTAAATGCCTGCTTTCAGTTCCTGTAGTACATGTATGTACAGTTGAAAAAAGCATTTTCCAAATTCAAGGAAAGATGCTGACAGATTTTGGCACTTCAAATGGGAAATAAATGAAAGATCTTGTCTAGTAAACTACACACAAACTGCTCATGTTAATTTGGTATCACAGAATCATAGATTCATAGTATGGTGAGGGATGGAAAGGACCTTGAAGATCATTTAGTTCCAACCTCCCCTGCCATAGGCAGGGACACATCCCACTAGAGTAGTTTGCTCAAAGCCCCATCGAACTTGGCCTTTAACACGTCTAAGGGAGGGGGCATCCACAGCTGCTCTGGGCAACCTGAGAGCAACAAGAGCAGAGTAAAGGGGGAGAATCACCTCCCTTGACCTGTTGGTCACACTGCTTTTGATACAGTTCAGGACACAGTTGAATTTCTAGGTGGCAGATGCACATTGCCAGCTCATATAGAGCTTCTTGTCAACCAACACCCAAAAATCTTTCTCTCCAGTGCTCAGTGATGCTCTCAAGCCATTCTCCACCCAGTCTGTATTTGTGCTTGGGATTGCCCCAACCCAGGTGCAGAACCTTGCACTTGGCCTTGTTAAACTTCATGAGGTTCACACAGGTCCACCTCTCAAGCCTGTCCAGGTCCCTCAGGATGGCATTCCCTCCTTCCAGTGTGTTGACCGCACTACGTAGCTTGGTGTCATTGGCAAACTTGCTGAGGGTGCACTTGATCCCACTGTTCATGTCACTAACAAAGATATTAAACAGCGTTGGTCTCAATACTGACCCATGAGGAACACCGCTCCTTACTGATCTCCACTTGGACATCAAGCCACTGACCATAACTTTTTGAGTGTGACCAGCCAATTTCTTACCCACCATGTGATGCATCCATCAAATCTATGTCTCTCCAATTTATAGACAAGGATATCATGTGGGACAGTGTCAAGTGCTTTGTACAAGTCCAGGTAGATGACATCAGTTGCTCTTCCCCTATACTCCAGTGCTGTAGCTCCATCATAGAAGGTCACCAGATTTGGTGGTCTTGTTGGACACACAGGTGAGATTGACTGGCTTGTAGTTCCCTAGGTCTTTCTTTTTTCCCTTTTTAAAAATGTTGCTATATACCTTCTCTTCCAGTCAGTGGAAACTTCAGACTGCCACAGCTTCTCAAATATGATGGACTGTGGCTTAGCAACTACACCTGCTAGTTCCCCACGGTTGCATCTCATCAGGTCCCCTCCAACGGATATCAGTGTGGTTGAAGTTGCCCATGAGGACCAGGGCTTGGGAATGTGAGGCTGCTTCCATCTGTCTATAGAGGGCCTCATCCACTTGATCTTCCTGAACAGGTAGTCTGTTGCAGACCCCCACTATAATATCACCAGTCCGTGATCTCCCTTTAATCCTGACCCATGAGCTCTCTGCCAGCTCTTCATTCATCTCCAGACAGAGCTCCATGCACTCCAGCTGCAATTTGACATAGAGGGTGATGCCCCTCCCTTCCTGTCCTTCCTAAGGAGCCTGTGTCCTTCCATTCCCACACTCTAGGCATAGAAGCCATCCCACCATGTCTCCGTAATGCCAATGAGGTCATAGCACTGCAGTCGTGTGTATATCTCTGACTCCTCTAGCATATTCCTTATGCTATGTGTGTTAGTATAGAGACATTCGAGTTGGGCCCCTGGTGAAGCTCACTTACTGACTGGAGTGGCTGGAATTCCTTCATGCTGCTTTTCAGGTGCTCTTCTGCTGACCTGTGTCTCTTCTCCAGGCTGTGGGCATCTACTTCTGACACTGGCATCACACTGGGAGGAAAGGCATAGACTGAGGTTCCCCTCCATTGGCAACTTTAGTTTAAAGCCCTCTTCACCAGCTTGGCAAACCTATGACCAAAGATGCGCTTCCCCTTCTCTGACAGATATTTCATTAGCATTTCTATATAAATAAGTTGATTTCATAGAAGCCTTATTACATGATGAAAAGTTATATATATATATTTATATAATAATATATATTATATAATAATTATAATTATTTATTATATTTATATTATATATTATATTATATATTATATATATAATTGTATATAATTATATTATATAATTATAATTATATTTTTATATAGTTATTATATTTTATAATATATATTTTTATATAATATATATATATTTTTAATCATAGTTAAGTATTTACAACACATCAATACTTGTTATTTTCTCTTATTCCCTTATCAAACTTAAACATTCAAAATGAAATTGTTCAACTGTTTTTTATGACAAGAAGCTAAGGTTTATGTGAAAATAATACCAAAAAAAAAAAAAATGTTCTTCAAGATTAAGAATATTGTAGTTGCAAAGTCATTTCTTTTGGTGTTTTCTATTCCTACAAAGATTTCTGACATCACCATTTAATATTTACATTTTATAACTTCTACAGCTAAATCACTTTGAGATTTTAGCAGAGTGGAGGAACTGGTCTAGTGGCATATAGAATGAAATTAAATAACTAAATCTATAGAAGTGAGGACTTCCATCCATTACATTTGAAATCAGTGGGGATTTTTCCTATTTCAGAGCGATAAAAATTGCAAGAGCAATCATATTTGTAGTTTTGGGAGCTGGAGCTGCTACCTATTTATAGAATCATAAAGGTGGCAATGATTGTGATTTAAAGGAAAATAGTTACTAACATTTAATTTGACTAAGTGGGTAAGTCTTAAGACTTCTAGCTAGAAAGTATCTGCACCTCTTCAGTTTAGCAGCTGTTTATTTAAATATACTTCAACTATTAAAAAAAATATCTTAAAGGTCTTTCAGAACTTGTTTGGCTATTACTTGAAAATCTAAAGATTTTATTAAAAATAGCTTCTTTTACAGAATTTTACTATCTTAATGTTATTCTCTTTGAATGTTTTAAAGATACACTCTTCAGGAATTCAGCTGTGATTATTTGAATATGTTAACTGTGTCTTTTTTCCCCTCATCTATCTATGTAAAGCCTCTGGTCTTCCTCTTTCAGGAGACTGCTGCCGCTGCTCATCTTCTTAAGTGCAATCTTCAACTTCCTAGGTAGTTTAACCTTTTGCCTGAATGACTCTCTTGTTTTATTCCTTAGTTAATTAGCTATTCCTGAGTAGTTTGTCTACCCTTTCTCCACAACACCTTAATGGCTGTCACAGAGCCGTTTGTCACAGTAGAAACCCCACTTCTCTGAACATGTAATGTTGTCCTGCTACTACTGCTTTTTTGCTGTTGGGTAGTTCTTACAACCAGTAACTAGATAGAAGTGGCTGCTAAATACGCAATAGTCTTGAGGTCTGATAACTAACATCTCAAATGAGCAACTTGAACTCAACAGATTTGGAACTGCTTCTTCTTCTGTACTGTGTTGATCAAATGGATTCATTGTTAGGAGAGGTCAGAAATCAGTAGTATTACATGACCGTAGAAAATATCTACTTTATTTTTTTTTTGGTGTAGCTTCCTAATAACAAGAAATGCACTGCAAGACTGATACTGCAGAAAATACACCTGGTAGTGAACAAAAACAAGATAGGTGTAATATCTAGTCAATGACAGATTTCCATTTTGGTTTGCTTTGGGCAGTTTCACTAGGTCAGTCGTTTCTATCTATGGTATAAGCTCTCCATTATTCATAAAGTATTCAAAGTTATGTGCACAGGCAAAAGAAAGCTGTTTTTCAAGGAACTTACAGTTAAAATATCTTTCTCACTGTATGCAGTACTGCTGCGACCTTCTTGTCTTCTTGTTGCCAAATATCTTAATTCTTATGTTCAGTCACATTTACATGGGTAGTACTACCAGAATACCAAGGCTGCACTTCCAAACATTTCCCCTCAGTTAGGCTTTCTTACTCTGTTTCTTGTAGCAGATGAACTACAGTGTAAATCTTCTTTTCATAGTAATCTAAAGCCTTCAGCCTCTCTTTAAAGACGTAACACATGATATTAGAGATGTGCTTTTTTGTTTGCTTGTTGTTTTGTTTTTCTCAGCTGCTTTTTACTGTTATATTTATACCAGAACCACTTCAAATCAGATGTCATGAAAATAGCTTGTGATTATTTCCTAAATAGTGTAGGAGATAAGCTTGTTATGTATATTTGAAATATATTTCAAAAAGCCTCAGAATCGTGACCAGTGTTCATTGTACACAACGGATACAAATTAGCTACATAGAACTAAACATGAAACAAATTGCCCATGAGCCTCTTCTCTGTCAACAATGCTTGTGGAGAGAAGGAGGTGGGAAAGGAAGAAAGCCACCAAAGATGAGGACAGAAAGACAGAACAGTCAATATTTGGAAGCAGTGGCTTCTCATTAAGAAAACAGGTATTTTATTAAGTAGTTTTCTATGTGAGTCAAATAAAACCAGTTTAAGAGAAATAGTGGCGGATTAGCCTTAGCTAACAGACAAACTCCCACGAAACCGTTCCTTCACTCCCCCTACCAGCACTACCAGCAGAATGATAACATGGAGAAAATATGAATGGAAAATAACAAACAATTTTTAAAAAAGACTTAAAGAGTGAATTAGGCAATATTAGTCTAAATAGTCTCAGTTAGAACTGAAAGGAAATATGGATAGCCAGATGAAAAGATGGTCTTCATCATGAGAAGTCACACTTAACAAATCTGATAGACCTCTTTGAAGAAATCAGCGCAAATCATAGAAGTGAAGCTGTTGATATAGTGGAAATTTCAAAAACTCCACAAGATATTTCACAAAATCCTGTTCATGAAATTAATTTGTCAGGGAAGAAAAAGAAGCTTTATTATGGATTAATAAATGGATAAAAGTTAGGAAATAGGGTTTGAGTTCTTAATCTTTAAAGTACAGAGAAGAAGACAACAAGAATGTGTGCAGAGATCTTGTGATACTGAATTGCAGTTGTAAAATTATAGATGAAATGCTGATAAATGAATAGTAAACTATATGAGGAAACATAAGCCTAACCATACATAGAGTGACCTGAATTGCTTAACACTGAAGAAAGAAGACTTAGCTTTGGAAACATCAGCTAAATGTTCAATTCATCGGACAGATAGATGCTTGAGATGTGAAAGATTATTAGAAACAGAATAGAGAACACAGGAAACCACAGTGTTAATACAGTGATCTCACATTTTAAAATATTGCATCCAGATCTATTTCTAATTCTAGATATCATATTGCATAGCAAAAGGAAGCCATCAGTGTTTTATGGCAGGAAAGAAGATCCTGCAGATGCTGGATGCCACAGCTTTTTGAAGGTAGTACATACTGGAGGAATTTTAGATGAGATATGCTGATCCATCTTGAAAAAAGTCACAATACAAGCAAGGAATTTTGTTGTGTTTTGTGCACTTTTGGTTTACAAATTTGCATCTAAAATTACAGCCTTAAGTCTTGCTCAATACATATTCTCTCTCTCTTTCTCTCTCTCGCTCTCTTTCCCTCTCTCTCTTTCTCTTTCAGAATTAAGCAAATGCATTATGTTGGAAACAAGATTAATTGGGATATTCTGACAAATTAAGTTACACTATGCTTTTAGATGTCCTAAATCTAAATTAAATGTTTAATGAAATCACTCTTGAAGAACCATAGCCTCAAGATGTATTTGATTGACAGGGTCTGGGGGAAGTATTCTAAGAGATACTTCAGGAAAAAAAAAAAAAGATAACACCAAGTTGTGGGGAAGTGTCGATCTGCCGTTGGGTAAGAAGGCCCTGCAGATGGACCTGGACAGGATCGGTTGATGGCCAGAGGCCAAGGGGATGAGGTTCAACATGGCTCAGTGCCGGGTCTTGCACTTTGGTCACAACAACCCCATGCAACACTACAGCCCTGGGGCAGAGTGGCTGGAAAGCTGTGGAGAAGGAAAGGGTCTGGGGGCATTTGTCAATGCTCACATGAACATGAGCTGGCAGTGTGCCCAGGTGGCCAAGAAGGCCAAAGAATGGCATTGTGGCTTATATCAGGAATAGTATAGCCAGCAAGACCAGGGAGGTGATTATCCCTCTCTACTCTGCTCTGGTGAGGCCGCACCTTGAGTACTGTGTTCAGTTTTGGGCCCCTTACTACAGGAAAGACATCGAGGCTGTGGAGCATGTCCAGAGAAGGGCTATGAAGCCGGTGAAGGGCCTGGAACAAAGTCCTATGAGAAGCGGCTAGGGAAATGGTTGTTTTGTTTTGTTTTGTTTTGTTTTGTTTTGTTTTGTTTTTGTTTTTAGTCTGTAGAAGAGGAGGCTCAGGGGAGACCTTATTGCTCTCTACAACTACCTGAAAAGAAGTTGTGGGGAGCTGGGGGGTCAGCCTCTTCTTGCAGATAACTAGAGATAGGACTAGAAGGAATGGCCTCAAGTTGCTCCAGGGGAGGTTTAGGTTGGAAATTAGGAGACATTTCTTCTCAGAAAGAGTAGTCAGGGATTGGAACGGGTTGCCAGGGAGGTGGTGGAGTCACCATCCCTGGGGGTGTTTAAGGAAAGGTTGGACCTGGTGCTTAGGGACATGGTTTAGTCGGTGATGGTGGTGATATGGTGGTGGTTGGACCAGATGATCTTGAAGGTCTTTTCCAGCCTTAATGATTCTGTGATTCCAAATAACATGGAAATACTTATTTGCTTATACTACCAACCAGAAAGCATTCAGAACTGATACAAAGTATATTGCTATACCAAAGGTGTCATCAGGTTTTCACCAGTGATTTTGAAAGGAACAAGGCATTCAGCTTCATTCTCTTTAATCCTCAGGTACATTCTTACTGTCATAAGGGTGCAGTTGACAATTGAGATGTTTCAGTAGAAAATGTGAATGATGTAGAAGGTACTAATAGTGTGATCTCCAAATAGGGACAGGGAAATTCCCTATAGTTTATGTGTACCTTTGGGGAGAGTAAAATGAATAATCCAAATGTAGACAAGCAAAAGCACAAGTCTTCACCTGGCAGCAATAACATATATGGGGAAATGAATGGGAGGATGAAGAGAGAGACCACCAAAAAAGGCCAGCACCCAACAGAGAGGATGATCAAAGCTTCCGTGGAACATTAAACAATGTAGACAAATGTGTGACTAGTTAGTGCTAATTATTTACCTGAACCAGCACCTAATCATGATGTTATGCAAAGCTGTCCGTTGAAATGGGTAAAGAAGTATTAAGAATTACATAAATGAAGAACAAGGAGCCTCACTTAGGAGATATTATGGCAACAAACAAACAAACAAAAAAAGTTGCCCATGAATAACTTTCATGGAGATGTTGACAAAATTATTGTAAAATTATAGAATGAAAACTACAGATCGTAAATTCCCATGTCAAGGATGATAACAAATTCTTCAGAGACATTTATTACAGAAGAAAATGAGACTTTGGCCTACACACACACACACATACACAAAGTTTACATGCTTACTGAAAAGATATGTCTTAGTTGACATCAACCATATACAGATTAATATCAGCATAATGTGGGTTTTGCCAACCCATCTTGAAAGCACAAACCTCTGATTTACAAACAGAAGACAAAAAAACCTGGGGAAGCTGAGATGGTTGTATATTCTGCCTTTGCTCCTTGATAAGTGAACATCGATAATGGAAGTAAACCAGAACTACTTTGAGTATGTCAGTCTAATCAATATAAACAAAAGTAAATAATTGTGGATTATGATTTTCAGAACTGCTGCTGATTTTAGGAAGTCAGAGAAAATAATTAAGATTACCATTATGAGGTTTCTGAAAGCCATATTCCTAGCTGCTTCTACTATACTAGAAAGGGGAATTTTTTATGTTAAACTGTATTTAGTGCAAAGAGATCAGGATAGTGATTCCTGCATTAGGGATCATGTTATAGGTCATTAAGTATTGTTGTAATGTTAAAAAAAAATACACTGAGATCATTTAAAAGTTAAAAAACCTTAGACAATGGCCAAATAGGTTTACTTTATGTCAGACTCAGATGATGTAGTAACATTCAAAATGCTTTTGATATAATCTGGTAATGTGGGTCAAATCTGGCAAAACATTTCCTTATGCACAGGAAAATCTGACTATCTGGAAAATATGTAGTTAAACTGGGGAGGGATAAATGAGAAAAATAGTCTATGCTCTTGTTCTGGATTATCACTATCACTTTCATTTAAACTAATCCCAAGAGGTGTATGTTGTAGTATTGGTGCTGGACAGTAGAGGGCACTGCTTATTTGTTCTGAAGTGAAGGGAAAAACGGACGTTCCTGAACGCATGCAGCTTCGTGGTGTACCCTACCCCTGGGGCCATGAAGGGCTGTTGTAATCTTTTTTCCTGTGCAGTCCTTTAAATTACCAGAAGTTGATGCACACTTCCATTGGGCAGGACAAATTGGTGATAAAGAAGAAATCCTTCTGTCTCCCACATCAGTACATGTTATTTCTGCAGCTCCAAGGCATGCCTTCAATCTGTTATTGTACTTGGAGCAGTGCTGGAAAACAATGAACTTGTAATTTGCAACACAGCTTTTTGAGGAATGAGTGTTGTTAGTTTTACATTGTCTTGGAGCAGAAACCAGCTTGTACTCTCTACTCCATCTTTGCAGGTGTTAAATATTTTTTCATTCATGTTCATTTTTTCTTCCCTTTTCTGAAGGACTTGCCGTAACTGAATGCTGCAAGTTTTGTCAACAGAGACCTGGTCTGATAAACTGTTCTAAGGAAGCTGATTCTCTCATGCAACCTGGGAAGATGAAATGGTTATAGAATTTATATGACTTGACTACAGTAACACCAAGCATTAGTGATTAATTATTGCTTGAATAAGACCAACTATAGCCATTGCTACCTGGCTGGAATCAGAAAAGTTTGGGGCGTAGGGTGAGGACTAAAGAAACTGTCAATGATGCTACATTTGTAAACCTACAAGACTGGGAAATTCACAACAAACAAGGGAAATTGTGGTGATGATGGGAATCTACACAGACACAGACAAAGACACACACACACACACACACACACACACAAAAAAAAAGCTATTATAATCTTGCCAGAGAAATACAAACTCTGTGGAAAGGACTGACATTTTCTTCTGGTATCACCATAGATCCCAGTCTAAAATATGTGATGTTTCCAGGAGACTGAGTTCTAGTTTGGACATGAATAGTTACAGCCATAGACATTCTGTAGTAGTGCACTGGTTTTGTTGTTGTTTGGTTTGGTTTGTGTTTTTGCTACACTGTTGAACCAAAACCAAAACTGAAATACCATCAAAATCCCACATGTGCACACCAAAACAGGCTATTGAAATAATATGTTAGTCTCTTTTTATTTGCTATAGCTATCCTATAAGCAGTAACAACTCCATGCCTGAATTTAATTCTGCATTAGTAGAATTCTGGCACTAGGATTTATTTTATTTAATTTCTTTAACCAACAATCATAAAAATTCTGAGAGGATCACAGTATTTGTTTCCCAGAGAAAGTACTTTTGAAAGAAAATATTGAGAAAAGGATAAGTACAATAAAGTGTTTATTTGCACATTGACTGCATGAAAATGGAAATCCTGCTGTGGAAGACATATTCAAAACAGCTACAGATAATTTGCTGACAGTATGAGAAAAAAGGACTATAAAGGGTGGGGTTCTGAATTATCACAAAGCTGCTGAGATTCCTTCTGCTCATATATGACAAGGGTTATATTCCAAGAACCAAACATATATGACAACAGACCGTCTTGACTGCTCATTCATTAGGTGTTCCACTAGAAGATTGAAATGTACTGGCAATTGTTGTATTAACAGAATTTTAAAAATAAAGCTGTTTGCCTAACTTACCTAGATTATCAGAAAACAGATGAAGCCCTGACATACATACATTAAAAATACAATTTGGTATAGGGTTCCCTCTTCCATATATTGTATAAAAGAATAGCTATGAGCTGGATATATGGTTTGACATACTCATTTGCTGTGCTGAAGGTAAATAATGTACATGCCTTCCTTATGATGTAAATGTGTATAGTTACAATGTTAGATCAAAATTATTACTCAAATATAGGCTTTTGTTGCCTTAATAGAATATTCGAATTGAAGGAATTCTGAAATCTTGCTTTATTCACTAGTGGCTCTTTGGCAAGAATGATAACATGAAGTAATATAACAAATACCTTTTTCCCAGATTCATCATGGGGGAAAAAACCTCACAACATGTAGTGTCAATCCATTTGCCAATGCACCACTTGATTGTCCTGAAGTCACCTTTATGATAAATGACTTCAGAAAAGGCCAAAAGTAGCTTTTAAGTCTATGTGCTAGTTCACAGTTTTCAGAGAAAGAGCACAGACTGTATTATCTGTATACTATCTTCAAGCTGACTGAAAAGTAGAATATGTATAACTTTGAAATAGAGTTTACAGGTGATCAATCTAAGAGGAAAACCTTTATTACAGACTTTCCTTTATTTGACGTCTTTTGAATTGTTGTATTGAGCAAAGCTTTACTGGAGCACTACTAGAGTTTTGCTCAATACAAGTATCCAGAAGATGCCAATTGAAAGAGATGCACTAAATATTATTGGATTATGGATGCATGAGCCTGAAGTCTATGTCCAGATGGCTACAGTTCAATATACGTCACAGGCCTGCAGACCTTGCATAAATATATGATGTCAAATGTTAGAAATTGGAGTGAGGTTTGTCTGTGTAGGTATGAAAGCCTAAGTATTGTACATGGCGGGGGGGTGGGGGGAGAGAAGGAAGGGAAAAGTGAGACAGAGTTGAAATTCACAGTCTTTTAGAGTCATTGTTTATTTAAAGGGGGAAAAAAAAAAGACCATCTTGTACATCTATATTCCATCTATATTCCATCTGTATTTCATCTATCAGATAGCTGTGGAATGTTTTTTTGTGGGTACTTGCAAGATGTTTCAGAACATTTATTGTAAAATATTAAAGATAGTCTTTGTTATGTCCAATCTAATTCGTTACTGAAGATTGATGTCAGAATAAAAAACATACCAAAAAGTCTGCATAGTCATATTCAGATCTCAGAATACACTACAGCATTGCTGAAAAGTGATGTTTACACTAATATTTCTTTCAGTAGCAAATGCATGAAAACTAGGATGCTTTTATCATGAGAAAAGCCACACCAAAGATCTCCAGATGTATCAGGTGGCAGAGAGTGAAATAGAAAACTAAATATCATGTGTGGTTGGTGCCACCATCTCCTGGAAATAGTTATTTCATATTTTTAATGAGAAGCAAAAGTCACACACAATGGTGATATCTTAAGACTGGTTGTGTGGTCATATCAAGTCTACAGTGCACATGGATGCATTTGGCAGGGAAACAGCCAACACTTCATACAAATTCTATAAGGGAAAAATGACAAGAGACTTTGAGAGCCACAGGCACAGAGCCAGAGAAGGTGGCAACAGCTGAACCATAGGATGCATCACAAGCAGAGCTAATGGACTACTGACAGAACTAGTGTCTCAAGGTACCTCGGAGTAATTGAGTATTGTTATGTAGGTAATAGTTTACTCCTTTTCAGCCAAACAAAACACAATTTCAGATTCTTTTAACCAGAATATCTCTGTTAACATAATAGCAGGATTATCTGGAGTGTTTGTTTGTTTATTTATTTATTTATTTATTTTGAGAGAGAGGGAGAAAGAGAGGCTTTAGTGGGATGCCTAGCAGTGAGGAATCATACTCTAACTTCATCATCTAGTCCTGCTGAAAATTTCTGTGCACTAATTATTGCATGGCAGACCTTGATCTCCACAAAACTTTATGTTGCAACTTTCAGCAGGGTATTTAGGGGTGATCTATACTCAATCCATATCTTGATTAAAAAGAGATCACTGGCTCCTATTTTTTTTCTTTGTGGTATGCTCTTATGTTCCTTGTGAAGTTTGTGGTTTCGCTTCTCAAAAAACTCCATCAATTTCCACTGCTGACAATCTTTTACAGGAAAGTCTTCAGCTTCTCTAAAACTTGCTCTGTCCATTTGAGATCCTGTTTTTGTTTGTTTGTTTGTTTTACTTTTTTTGTTGTTGTTGTCGTTGTTGGTCAGTCACCAAGAGTAAGAAATTGTTGGCCTTTAATGACTTATTGAAAATTCTAAGCTAAATATTCTAAACATTAAATGGATCATAAATGATGAAAAAAATCTTACTACCAAAGGCAGTAAGTTCAGAAATAGCTATGCAGGCATGATACCTGAAATACAGTTTTCAACTTCTTTACAAAAAAGACTGAAAATACAGTTATATTGATGTAGATAATATTTGATCTCTCTAGAAAAAGGGTTTCATCAGTGATATTGGAGTTCTGCTTTAGGCAGTAGCCACTACATTTGGAATCAATGACTACATATCTTGACTTTTGCCATTAGCTATAATAAAACAAATATGTATGGATTATTTTTTTTTTTTTACAGTGAACATTTTACAGGACATGAGTTCAACACATGTGCAGCTTTAGACTGCGTGAGCATAACCCAAGCATAAACTAGCACATTATCTCCAAAGTCTCTCACCTCCTTACATTAAACTTTGCAGTAGGCTCTTGAATAGTTTCACTGAAAAAAAAAATAAATTATATATCAATAATTAGAAGTAAAATTAGGATTCTGTGTTCTTACCTTGCCATAGTTTAAAAATACTTTAAAAAATACAGGAAACTATGAGGGCAGAACAAAACACTACAGATCTTCTGTTTTGATAAAAATGAATACCCTTTGATGTTAATAATAAAGGATCACACTTGTGTAGAACTGTGGCCCTCTGGCTGACAAAAAGTAATGTCTGACTAGAAATTTTTAGAATTAATTTT
This sequence comes from Anser brachyrhynchus, assembly GCF_964034855.1. Lineage (NCBI taxonomy): Eukaryota > Metazoa > Chordata > Aves > Anseriformes > Anatidae > Anser > Anser brachyrhynchus. The sequence goes on from NC_137695.1 coordinate 94,762,264, forward strand.
AATGAAAAGATCTTTCAGGATAGCATTGTCAAGGTTAGAAAAGATGATTCCTTCTTTAATTTCCATATTTCCCTTCCTTCTCCCCTCCAAGAAGGATATTTGTCAGTGTTTGAGTTATTTTGTTTTAGAACTATAGTTTGTGTGTAGTAAAGATATATATATTTATAAGTTATTAATATGACACAATTATTTGCATGGCTAATTTTTGTGCTTAGATTCTGAAATGATTACTATTTTATTTTATTTTATTTTATTTTATTTTATTTTATTTTATTTTATTTATGTATTTTTATTATACTTCCCCTCCCCCCCTCCCCCCACCCAGGGATGAATCTTTCTTCTTACTTTTCTTCTGTGTTTAATATTAAGTGAAGCAACTCATATGAATATTATAAGTAAAGCAAGTCAAATTGCCGATAAGAGTAGGAGAACTAAGGAAACTGTTTAGGGAAAAGCCGGCATCCTTCGTTCCTTTTTTCTTGATGGACACTTTTTGTAATTCTCTGATGATTGCATTATCACTGGATGTTTGAAGAATTTAGGATTTTTTCAAATGTCAAATCTGCCAAGCTCATAGCAAGGAAAACAGAAAACTGCTTGGAAACAAACAAACAAACAAACAAACAAAACAACCTGCCAAGAATGGGAAATGACCTGATAGAGAATGAAAATGTAATTATTTGTCCACCAAAGTGATAGTTTAAATAACTTCTATAAAACGCTTCTGAGCAATAGTTTATATCATTAAGCATACATATATACGTCTATACTTAAAAACTGGGCTATCTAAAATGGCAGTTATTACAAAGACAGAACCAAACCCTTCTCATGCATTCACAGCAACAGAGTCAACAGTCACAAGTTGCAGCAAGGGAAATGCTGCCTACTTATGAAAAAGAAAAAAATCACAGCAAAAGTAGCAGTGGAGAAGGATTTTCAAAACCTGACTTGTCAAGGCCACGAGCAACATGATCTAATTCTAAAATTAACCTTCCTATTTTTGAAGTTTTGTCTGGATGATCTCCTGATGTCTCTTCCAAAATTTTCTATGACATATACTCATACACATGCATATGTAAATATATGTTATATATTTGTGATCCACAAAATAACTGTTACAATGTGTTTTCTGCTGAAAATTCCAATAGGAAAGAGTAGCATCATCTGCCCAAACTCTTTTTAAAAATACTAACCTGAAGGACACTCTAAGGAAAAGAGATATCCAACAAAGAGTTCAAAGGTATGAAAAAGCTAGTAAGACATTTCAAATGCATATGTACATCAAGGAAGGAAAACATCCTTTTTATCATTTTCTTTTAGTAAATGTGTCTTAGTCTTAAGTGGTCTCTACCTGGTGAAAAATGGAAGAAAACAATCAGTTTCTGTATTTATGAAAAAATAAAAGCAGATTTGGACACATTAGGATGTAGAAAGTCCATCTGTCCTACCTGAAAGACAAAATTAAAATTAAGAGATCTTTATTCTGTTCCATAACAGCCACTAAAGCATATTTACGTGAGTTATTCTAGAGTGTAAATACATTATATCAATTCAGAAGATTTTTAATATGCAACTTAAAAGTGGATTCCCTTTCATTTTAAGTCCTTTCCTCCCCAATAAAAATAAAAATCTTTGAAACATTTTTACATTTCAACAAGTTTTGAAAATTCAAGGAGTCTTGAAAATTTTGCTAAAATTATTTTGCTAAAATTATCATTTATATTTGAGAAAATCAAATTGATGCAATTGATACTGTAAAAGTTTTTCTTCACCAATTTTTAATTGATCAGAAATATTTTACATCAGTGTGGTAAGAAGTGCTCTTGCTTAATCTCAAGCATACATATTTAAATAATTTTTAATACATATTTAAAAAGTCAGTTTACAAGCACTTAAGATCGTCTCAAACACAAAGTCCTATTATGCAAGTGTTGTGAATGTACGTAATTCTGCATCTTTTACAAGAAGAACACCACAAAACCTGACTCAATCCCTGTGTGAAGACCACCTGAAAATGATGCTAGATTCAAGCAATACAGAGGTGGAAAGAAGGAAACATTTAGATATATAAATCACAGCTAGGGCCATCTGTCCTGCAATTGTTAAGGCAGTAGACTGCCTCAGGCTCCTCCTGGGCTCTTCATCACTACCAGCTACCTGAATAGTAACAGCTGCTGCACTTTCTTTCATCTGTGGATAGTGAGGAGGCAGTATTCCAGCTTGTCAGATGCTAGAGTGCCCACAGTGAGTCATATATTTTTTATCTTTTGAGTCAGAGTATTACAGTAATACACTTCACACGGGAATAAATTCTTATATAGAGAGAAAAAATCCAATGTTTTAACATTTGAATACAGTAGATGCACTTTAACAAGCCACTTTCTTTGATTAAACACTGGCTGTTCCTCAGTTATCAAATCAAATTTTAGGTCTTAGTTCTTGGTCTTCAAAGCTCTCAAGAGAATGGATAAATTTAGCAATATAACTATTACAATCATAATAAGGCTAGAAGCATTCATGAATAGATCATCCATCCTTCCTGCCAGAAGGAATAATCAACTAGGTCAGTATCATCTCTGGTATATATTGGTCCAAGCTATTTTTAAATATCTCCAAAGGAAGAGTTGCCCAGCTTCCCCAGGCAATCTGTTCCAATGCTTCACTAACTTTGATCACTATAAAAAAAAATAAAAAAAAATAGTAACCTAAGTCTTCCCTGTTGCAATTGAAATCCATTATTTCCTGTCCTATCCAACTTGAACATGGAAAACAGATTTATCCTTTCCTCTATGCAGCAGTCTTTTGTGTAGTTGAAGTCTTTCATGTCTCTCTATCTTATATCTTTTCTTTAGGTTAAACTACCCTGACTCATCAAATCATTTCATATGAGTCTTCTCATCAGTCTCAGTGCTGTCTTTAAGACTCTTTTTGATTGGTTCAAAACACACTGGTGCAACTAAAGCTTTATTTTAACTTTTGAATACAACTGCATGAATTAAAAAGTATGAAATAATCAAAACCACAAATGAAAAATGACCCTTGCAACATTATTCTGATTAGATATTAGGTAAGACACCATTTTTCAAATGGCAGATGAAAAGATGTTATGAGAATTGAGGTACAAGGTACTAAGAACATGAACAAACATGGGAAGGATAAATATATTAAGTAAAACATACTGAAAGACGCTACAAAAAAAAATGTTATCTGAATCTAAAGTATTTAAAGAGAGAGCATAATCAGAGGTGGCACAAATAGTTGTCATCCTAAGAAAGGACATAACCACTACCACTGTGATCCTCATATAAAAGGAGAAGGGAAAGTAGAGGACCTGAAGTAACAAGAATAAATGATCAAGAGTCTGCTTTAGCTGTGCTGAGTTTCAGGTGATGCATCCACAGAAAATATTATGGAGGGAATTGTGGCAAGAGCTGAGAACTGAGTAAAGAAATCTGAGATCAAAATCTGAACCCTATAAAAGAGACCATCAATTACATTTGTCAGATATTTTGTATGTCCTGCCAATGAAACTGTAAGAAAGGAGAATTTAGTTATCTTCCCAAAAAACAACATGACCTAATTCCTATGGAGACCTCTAAAAAGTACATAACCATCTTTGTCATGTCACTGTACTCTGTGGACTTGATCTTCCCTCTCTTCCTTAGAAGTAATCTTGAGAAGTTAATATTTACTGTTAGCATTTTCAGGTTTCAGTTTGACTGGGGACAAAAAGTGATGATCATTTAAAACAAGGTAGTCTATCTTTCTGAAAAATCTGATGAGTCAGAGATAATTATTATTTTTGTAGGAAGACTAAAAAAAGGAAAAATATCCTCTGCTTTAATAGGATCTCTTTGCTATGTTTGTGTAGATACCCCAAATAGCTTTAAGGTTGTCTTTGTCTTCATAAATGGTGGAAAAGAAGAAAACTGAATCTGTTAGGAGCTTGCTAAATATACCGTTCATGTTCTGGAATTGTCTTTTATTGTTCTGCATACATTTAGGTCATCTAGCACAGAAGATTTTCTATTAGCAAGTAAATAAAACCAAATAATTGATTCTGAAGATTGTAAAGAGGTCTTTCAGATGTGAATGGAGCTTTAGCTGAAACAGCAGCGTCCATTCAGAAACTGAACCTACTTCTATCACTGACTCAGGGATATGAACTCTCTTATCTCCTATAAAAAAAGACACTTCATTGCCAAAATTATCTATTTAATCGATTCTCCTGAATGCAAAGGCAATGGCGAAAAGTGGAGACATGAGGGAGAAAACATTGTGAATCAGGAGTTAGGAACTGTTTCAGGAAAAAAAAAAAAAAAGAAGAGAGAGAAAAAAAGGAGGGGGAGAAATAGAGCATGAGTAAAGTAATATAGTAGAAGAGCAAGCAAGTGTTAGAAATAGCATTTTAACAAGTCTTTTTAAGGGGAGTTGTACTGAATGTACCAAACACTAGGGACCTAAGCCCTAAGGAAATCTGTTTATATTATGATAAATTAAAAAGTAATCAGTGTCATTTTGAAGAAGTGTGTTTCAAAAGGTGCAGCTTGTCTTACTGTGCTGACAGATCATTTAAGATACACAGTATTAATGATATATTTTTTTTCAGAATGATCAATCACATGGAGCACAAATCTAATTCATTCATCAACTCTCAGATTTTTTGCCAGTGTCATTGAAAATACTTGGGAATGATAATCTCTGTCATTTTACAGCATCCCCATCCCCAGTCTCAGAGACTGGTATCTGTGAAGGTGAGAACAGGCCAAGCACAGAATTGTGTTTCTGCCTACATACCTGTGAATACAATGATGTCCTCCATTTAGGAATCTTTTGACCTAGAGATGAATATACTTATATTTAACAGATCTTGAGGAACTTTCCTTCCGTTAATTTGTATAAGCTGTCTCCCTTCCTCCACTCCTCTCTCCACCCTTTCCTCTCTATCCTCTTCCCACACACATCTAGAATTTGTAGTAGCATAACAGTTTTCCACAGTTTCATTGAACATTATACAGAAAATATATTAATTTTGTTTGATTTGTGCCTGCAATTGGTAATCTCATTTGATGGCTTCTCGCTACTCTGAGCAGCAACTACTTTACCCATTCGCTTTGTTTCAGTCATGATTTTATAGGCCATGATCATATACTCCATCAGTTACCTCTCTCTGGATTAAGGAATCCAAATCTTTTCAGTCAGTCCTCAGAGATTTTTCGTCACATCTTTGCTATCTTTCCCTGTACCTTTACAGTCTTACTGTATACTTCTGATATAAGTGAACTAGGACTACAAACTGTGTTCAAGTTCTGGAGTATTCTACGTAACTCAGTCAAAATGTTTTTGTTTGTTTGTTTGTTTGTTTGTTTGCTTGTTTCCTGTTTCCTTTTTTTCTTTCTTTCTTTCTTCCTTTCTTTCTTTTTTTTTTTTTTTTCTGTTCTTTCATTATAACTCTTAAAATTGTTTACTCTTTTAAGCACTGCAGGGATCTGAGTTTTTCAGAAAAATATTTTCAGGGACCCCAGGATTTTCTGAGTGGTTTATAGTTTATACATGTAGTATACATATAGTTTACAACCCATTGATGTATATGAATAGTTATGACTATCCTCCCTTTTACGTTATTTTGCATTTACCACCATCGATATTGTCTGCCATTTTATCTCCCAGCCTCTCACCATCATGATCTATAGTGTTGTCACATCATTTTGCATTATGCTTTATCATTATGCTCCTAGATGATGTATGAATGTTACAAAATTGAAGTCTCAGAATTCTACCAGTAGCCTTTTCCACTGTTAATACCAACCCTTTTTTTACTTCACTCTTTGCTTGCTATTTTTTCTATCCTTTAATTATTAGTCCATGAGAATATAATTTCATTACAAATCTTTACAGAAGAATCTTGTGAAAACTTTCTGAAAATCCTGTATTAGGTCACTGTTTTCCACTCAGTCATTAGTTCTCTGAATAAACTCTAAAGATATGTCTACAAGATGTAAATTACATTTGCTACTATATGTCACAGATATCCATGGATTTAGCAAGTCTATTTTTTATTAGAGTTTATACCCTTTTCTCTAGTATTGAAATCTGTCTGTCTAGTCTGAAGTTTCACAATTCATTCTGAGAACCTTTCTATGAATGGAAACTTTAGTTGCCACTACCTGTGCTCGCAAAGACATTTTATGTTTTAACTGAATCACTTACTGTAGTGCATCTTTTTCATATTTTAGTCCATTTGAAACTCCTAGATGAGTACCATCTGGTCCTTGCAATTTGCTGTAGCTCATGTTATTGATTTGCTCTTCATAAAAATGTAAGAATGACTGTACTAGGTCAGACCAAAGGTCTGTCTACCTCAGTATTATGCTTGGACAACACCAGCTGTCTAGGCAAGATTATAAGAAGGAAGAGTGTTAGGATAGTTCCTCTAAATTCTCTCCTGGCCTTCAACCATTTGTGGTTCAGAGACTGCCTTATCTCAAATAGTTTATGTATTTTGAAGCTTTTAATGATTTTTTCTTCTGTAAATGTTAAACTAGTTGAAGAGAAGACAGATTTCCAGCATCAGCAAAATCCCATGGCAGAGTACCAAACAGTAACTGCATACTCTGCACAAAGAACCAGATCCTTTTGTTTTGTGTTATGCTTATGTTTCTTGTAAGGAAACCTATTTCTTTTTCAGCATCTTTATGATATTTATTAATTTTACAGATTTCTCCATCTTTGATTATCACTTTTCCAAGCTGAAGCATTGTAGCTTTTTAGTTATTCCTTGCATGGAATTTATTCCATATACTTACGCAACCTTACTGACCATCCCTGTCTGAACTTTGTGTTGGATTGATTTTGTGGTCTGCAAACAATCTTCAAGCTAACTGCAACCATTATACCTTTCCAAATGAACTTTCTATTTTCTTTTTAATATATGGTCAGATAACATCATTTTTTGAAATTAAATAATACCTCCCTTCATCCCTACTCCCACCAATGGCTGAATGTGTTGATTACAGTCTATCAGCTGCTGCAGAGTAGGTTTTTTTGGTAGTAAAATTTTGAATGGTACTCTACTCAGTGCTGGGAGCAAAGCAGAAACACTAGCTGTCTTCTTTTGTACTTGTTAACCAGCTCCTCCAAAGATGTGTTTCAAGTATCTGAAAGTTTCATCTCTGTCAATGTCCTAACCTGATTTTTACCCAGTCTGTCTATGGATTCATTCTTGCTATCACTCTTGTGTTTTCTTCTGTTGTAGCCTTTCTAGTTAACCTTTCTGTGTCCCCAGTCACTGTAACTATCATGAACTGGAGAAAAATGGGGAAATCATTACCATAACTCTAGTATTACCCACTTCTTATTTATTCAGTCACAGGGACTGAAAACTGATTAATAGGATTACCTTATACATTTTTTCATTTGACCCTCTTAAAACTACAGTGTCCCCACTGTGGCCAAAGGTCATGCCTGAAATACTGATACCTTGCAACTATGACCTTATTTTTTTATATTTTTCCTTACATCATGCTTGTGTTATACCTCTTAAGGCAGTATCTTCAATTAAAAATGGCCATTCTGGTAGAATGGTCTTGCTTTTTGGAAGAATCTATGCTACTTGGACCTAGCAAAGTTACTTTTAGGGCTCTGTTGAACTAGACTGAAAATTAGATTTACTGCAGCCAGGGTAAATGTCATATGAAGTAGGTATTTTTCTTCTGGGAATATATATATATATATATATATATATATTTTAGTCTGTTTTTCCCTACCTTTTTAGCTACATTTTCTTGCTCTCTTTCATTTGTCAACTGCCCTGGCTAACAACTATGACTGTAGCAGCTAACACTGATCAGGAACTGACTTCTGGATAAATAGACTGTTCTAAGACGAGCTACATGTTCAATCAGTGCTTTTTCCATTTTACTTGTATTTCTGGGAAACAAAACAAAACAAACAAAAACACACACACACACAAAAAGCCACCATATCTCAAACAAGAAAGAAAGCTTTTCTGTCTCTTTGTTGAAGATACTGAGTTCCTTCAATTGCTCTGTACAGCCAACTTCTATCCTCTACTCCTTCAGTAGACATCTATATTTTGCTGAGCATTCATTTGTTGAAGATGAGGAAGAAGGGGAGGAAAAAGCTCAGTCATCAGTGAGTCCAGAAAAAGCATGGCTATAGTCCATAGTAGTCCATGAGAGATACCATGGAAAATTATGCAAACCCAAAATCTGCAAACACAGGTAAGATTATTAATAAATTATTAAAATATTAATAACAATAACAACAACAATAATAATAGCCACCAATAAAAATATTTAGTTTTGAATTAGTAAATTTCTTACTCTGCATCACTCTGAAATCAAGATTCATCTTGGATCACCTCCCCTGATCCCTAGAATCAATAAATATGTGGAATAAAATACTTGGTTTAGAGAAACTAACATGGGAAGGAGTGTGTGATAACTGGTGTGAAAAAGCTATCAAGAGTAATTTAGACAAAGGAAGAATGAGCAGATACAGCAGGTAATTAATTGTTTAATGAAGATGGATTGTTTGGTGCTCTTAATTTAGTCTCATGATGTAAGAACAAGAAGACACTCATTTACTCTGAGTGCTAGTGAATTTAAAACTGATAAAAGGAAATAATTCTTTATGCTGTGAAAGGTAAATTTAGAACCAAATGTTCTAACATTCAGTTACCGGAGCAAAGTAGTTTGATTTGAACTGGATCCTACTAAAGGCCCAGCTTTGTTGGTTGCTTTGCTGAAGTAGGGAATTGTAGTGAAATAGCGACTATATCTAGCATGCCTTTGTAGACATTAGAGTGCACTTTCAATTTGATTTCAAGAGCATGGTCTACCTAGGAAAACTCTATAACTGACTGAAGTGTTAGACTTTTGTAATCAAGTTCTGATAGCTTTTAGAGTTGGATGATCTCTCAAGAAGTAGATGCAGTATGCTTCCTAAGTACTCACTCACAGAGATAGCTTTATTCTTTTGTGCTAGCCAGGGAATTAGAGCCAACATACCACTCCTCTCATGGGGACTATAGTAAAAGCACTTGGGCAATAGAGCTGACTACTACAACTAAGTCCTAGATAAATGCTGTCATCTTTTTAAGGCACATGGAATTAATCTTTCTTGTCTTATTAGTGCTATAGTAGGTGACATGGCTTCTCACATTGAGGAATTATAATTCTTTTTCACTGAACAGTTAGTCCATTTCCATGGAGTAAGTATCAGAATTATGTTTGGTAGAACAAAGTGCAAGTGCATTTAAGTGAAGAAACTGAAGTGAATATTCACAGCTGCCAAAGGCAAACTTCAGACATTATAGCTTTCAAATGGGTTTACACAGAATGATGATCATGGGCTCTCTGTGCTAGATTTAACAATCCGTTTTAGTACAACATGGTACAACAGACATTGCAGTGTTAAGATCCTGCTGTTAATTAGAAATGCCCTCCCTAGGATTGGTCAGCTGCCCATCTAACCCAGTGTTCTATCAGTGACTGATCAGAGGATGCTATTTAAGAGCATATGAGCCAACAACTTGAAAGACACTGCTTACCCTCCCCTCCCCCCATCCCTCCTTCCCATCTTCTACAACTACAGTATTAGGAATGTTGCAAGGTAGACCTTAATGTAATCTTTTACCCCATTCTTTGTGACGTTATTTAGTCCTTTTTTTTTCTTCAGAATTATCTGTTACTACATCCTCCTTGGACAGCAAGTTCCAGATATTCACCAGCCACTGGTAAAAGTGGGACTTACTTTTAAATTAATCTCATAGTAGCTTTGTGCCACCTTACCCAGTGCCACAGCATTCTTGTGTTGCTCAGTTTAGTGAATAACAGCTCTGTGTTCAGATTATCTTTTCCTTTGAATTCGTAAGACTAGGTCATATCCTTTCTTTAGTCTTCTCTCCAGAAAGAATGGTAACTTCAACTTGTCCTTATGAGGTTGCTACTCCATCGCCTTGATCACTTTAGTTTCTCTTCTCCATATGCATACTCTCTATTTCAACTACCTACTTCTGAGATGCAGAGACGTAGGAGGCACAGGGCAGTAGGATGTAGTCATGCCAGAAAACAGCCATTGCCACGTGGTTTAACAATCCTATAACAATCCTATAACTTCTGCAGATGTAATCACCACTCACAGGATGTCAGCAGCTGAGGAACACTAACCCAGCTATTATCCTATTCTGACAGTGAAATGCCTTACACAGGGCTTGTCATTTGCTGTCAGTCAAACTTCCACTTCAGAGACCTCCCTGACCTTTTGTTTCCAGTGCTGGCAGCTTGTCTGTTACAATGAAGGTGCAGCCTAGTCTTTCTAGTCTTCCAGTCTTTCTTACACTGAGGTTATCGGTCCCTGCCTACCTCTCACACCATGCTGGATTTCACAGAATGCTACCATGCAATTCAGAGGTTTTAGCCACCTAAATAGCAGCCTGACTTTAGCTTTCAGAGTTTCTCTCCTACATTTCCTGCTTGCCATTGGATCATCAAGGATCAAGCTTCTCCTTTCATCCTTAAGTAGCTTAAGTATTTTAATCCACTTGATTTCAAATATAATAAAATAGCTTCAGATTTGGAAGCTTCTCTTCAGTTTAGGGAAAGAAAGTGACAAAGACAGGCACCATTACAGTCATGCACTTGTACATGAATACAATGGGAAGGATTCTGTGTTGGGTGGTAGAGGATTTTGATGTGAAAGAATATGTTGGCTGAGGTTGCCTGCAAACTGTGCGTAGTTGAAAGACAACTATGAATACAAATAATACACATTTCATATACACTATCTTCTTTGTTGGTCTCTGAGGAAATAATGTTCAAATTGTCTGCAATCTTAATGACATGAGTGGTGGGAACAGATCTTCATCTCATCTGCGGAGATGGGCTCAAAGGCCCAATAGTATTCCCACCATAGCATAGGACATTTTAACGTTCATCTCCTTTGCTGTTCTGCTTCATAGAATTTCTCCAGCTCTCTGGTTTAATGGTCATTGTTTCATGGCAAATCTCTAAGGAATTTCTTTAGCACCTGTCTTTTATTTGCAAAGTCATAGATACATCTGTTAGCATCACTGGAGTTCTGGAGTTGCTCTGCTTGCTCTTTCTGCTACCTATCCCTTTGCACTGGCAGGGACAGCACTCAAATTGTTACTACAATTTCTTTTTTTTTTTCTTTTCCTTTTTTTTTTTTTTTTCCTGAGCTGCACGCTTTTTCATGCTTTGACATAATTAACATACACAATCATAATTACCATGTTGGAATGACCTCTTGGGCAGATACCTTCTCAGCTTTGAACAAGCAGGAAATATGCATAACCATTTTTGCAAATCCTGCCATACATTGGATGCTTTGGATGCTGTCAGTGCCCTGTGCTCTGGGTATTAATTGGCCAACCAATAACATAACAGCCAATCAAACAGCTTAAGTAACAAAGGCAGCATTGTATATTTACTCTGATTATCTTTTGCCTAATGAAGCTGCTTTAAAGTTTCTCTCCTGGCAAACATCCAAACTGCTTTTATTGTCCTGCACTCAGTGGGTTGTCAAGATGAGAGAAAAAGACTCCTTTGTGTGCATGGATTGCCTATTTTATTATTATTATTAACTATTATTATTATTAATAATTTGTTTATTTATTTATTTATTTTCAGAGGAGCAGCTGCAGAGAAAAGGACGGATATCTTTGTAGGTGCCTTGAATTTCATATGTTGGAAGGCCTGTAAGGGTATCTTTTTCCTAAATGTTCTGATTGTTTATAACTTTGATCCCAATGACTGGAACATGCTTTGAGGCATGTGGTTTCATCAGGCATGCAGTTTCATCACCATACAGCTCCTCCATTTTGGTTAACTTGTGTCAATATTGATACGCAGAGTCCACGGATTGTTTGCTTATGCACCATAGCACTGCATTGACTGGACATCTTCCATTGTCCCCATTCTTCTCAAAATGAATGGAGGTATATTAATGCAATTCTGACAGAAAATATTTCTGAAGGGAGAAAGAAAACAAACAAACAAACAAAAACAAAACAAAACAAAACAGCAACAACAACAACAAAAGGAAAAGAAAATGAACCTAGATGGGCTTCAAAGAAAGTGCAGACTGTGTAACCACAGGCTTAGTTTGTGTGTGAAGAGAAGAGTAGACAGTTGAGGACCCGTGAGTGAAGCTGGTCCTTTTTATACTCAAACTCTATAAATTCGAGATACTGAATTAGGTACTTGTGGTTAAGGGGTCACATATCTTTTGATTATAAAGTTCAAATAAAGATTTTTTCAAATTTTGTATCTGATGAGTTTTCTTATGATCCACTGGGTAGAGAACAGTGCTTAACAACTCTGCAGTGCTTGTCTTCATGTCTGAGGTACTGCATCTAGCAGACTGTGAAGGAATTCTATACCCAAGCACTTAAAGAGGTTGCTTGCACTGAGGGCTATTACATATTTGTTGGACCTAGAGATTACTGAAAAACAAACAAACAACAAACAAACAAAAACCACTCCTGGGACATCTTATGATTTATGATATCATTATGGATTCAGAAAATAGCTTAAGAAGAAGTACTGCTAATACTTGGTCCTTGCTCAAACTCACCTAATGTAATGACTGAAGCAAAAATCATCTCAGAATTTGGTTGCAATTTTCAACTATGACTTATCTCAATGTGGGAGCCCATTCTGAAAAATTACAGATGACTATTCTCAAATTTTTGCCCAGAAAGACTTTCTTTTTTTTTTTTTTTTTTTTGTCGGTATGCCTGAGGATAAAATGGTTATCTAGTTTGTGTATTTATTTCTTAACTTTTAATCCCAATTAAATACTGCAATACTGCTCTTAATTCACAACAAAAAAAGTTTTCAATTTCAGAGTGATGTAAAAATGCTGTAAATGATACTCTCAAAGGTATGCACAGGTTTCTCATATTACAAATGAGAATATTATAAATGGGGGATATATATATTTTTTTCTTTTACTTTTATAACTAAGAAGATATGTTTACACTTGTTTGCACATGAAGATCCTATTTTTTTCTTTTAAGAAGTTCCTTGCATAGTCAAGTGATGACAACAGTAGAAATTACAGACCAAGTAAATAAACTTGGAATGAGTCTATTTTGTCTTTTCATAGAATCATTGAATCATTAAGATTGGAAAAGACCTCCAAGATCATCTGGTCCAACCATCACCCTACTACTACCATCACTGACTAAAACATGTCCCTAAGCACCAGGTCCAACCTTTCCTTAAACACCCCCAGGGATGGTGACTCCACCACCTCCCTGGGCAACCCGTTCAATGCCTGACTACTCTTTCTGAGAAGAAATGTCTCCTAATTTCCAACCTAAACCTCCCCTGGAGCAACTTGAGGCCATTCCCTCTAGTCCTATCTCTAGTTATCTGCAAGAAGAGGCTGACACCCAGCTCGCCACAACTTCTTTTCAGGTAGTTGTAGAGAGCAATAAGGTCTCCCCTGAGCCTCCTCTTCTACAGACTAAAAACAAAAACAAAACAAAACAAAACAAAACAAAACAACCATTTCCCTAGCCGCTTCTCATAGGACTTTGTTCCAGGCCCTTCACCAGCTTCATAGCCCTTCTCTGGACATGCTCCACAGCCTCGATGTCTTTCCTGTAGTAAGGGGCCCAAAACTGAACACAGTACTCAAGGTGCGGCCTCACCAGAGCAGAGTAGAGAGGGATAATCACCTCCCTGGTCTTGCTGGCTATACTATTCCTGATATAAGCCACAATGCCGTTCGTTGGCCTTCTTGGCCACCTGGGCACACTGCCAGCTCATGTTCATGTGAGCATTGACAAATGCCCCCAGACCCTTTCCTTCTCCACAGCTTTCCAGCCACTCTGCCCCAGGGCTGTAGTGTTGCATAGGGTTGTTGTGACCAAAATGCAAGACGTAGCACTTAGCCATGTTGAACCTCATCCCCTTGGCCTCTGCCCATCAACCCATCTTGTCCAGGTCCCTCTGCAGGGCCTTCCTACCCAACGGCAGATTGACACTTCCCCCCAACTTGGTGTCGTCTGCAAACATTCTGAGGGTGCACTCAATTCCCTCATCCAAATCATCAATAAAGATATTAAAGAGGATGGGCTCCAATTGGATTTTTTTATGCTTGTTTCCTAAATAGATGTCAGGGTGCTACTCAGATGCCTCTGTCTGTCCTCCAGACTGGAACTAAGCCCTAATAACCAATCATGGAGAGGTATGATCAGGACCCTGGCAACAGAAAAGACATGACCTAACTTGGAGAAAATGCAGGGCATTAAAAAAAAAAAAAAAAAAAAAAGATTAAATTGGTAGAAAGTGGTTGTGACTGGTTCTCTGCTTTTTCATATTGAGGATGGTTTTTTTTTTTTTTTTTTACTGTAACAACACCTGAATTTATAGTTTTTTTTGTTGTTGTTTTTTTTTGTGGTTTTTTTTTTTTTTTTGAGTGGTTGGGAAGAGGCCAGGGACAGACTAAGTGAAGTATATGGCATAATTCAGGGAAGCCGAATGGTGTTCAGTCACATCTTTGTCAGCCACTTCAGTAAAGCAACTATATGTTTTTCCAGTAGCAGAGGAGAATGAGAGGCAGTCAGAAACTTGAAGGAGGAGAAAATGATTACAACACTTCTTACGCTGAAGTCACCATTTACCTCCATTAATCCAGATAGGGTATGAAGGTGACTGAACTGGTAAGATTAAAGAGAAAAGAAGTGAGGTGTTAGCAGATGAGCTGAAAAGCTGCTTTTCCAGTTATAGAGAGGAAGAAGAAGTAACTGTTTCTAGAATGAGAGTCACCCAACCAATACCTTCCCCTTGGGAAGCCCTAGTCAATGTCAATATATGCCCATATAAAAACCTGTAAAGTATGCAGCCTTCTTACTTTATAAACTCACATTTTTCCCTATTTAGTTCTTTTCTTTTAAATTCCCTTGAGCTGCAATATGTGTATTTATATGATAAGATCTTAAGTAAGAATTTCTATGTCTTGGTAATGCTTACTGCTAATACTACTAAT
Source organism: Anser brachyrhynchus (assembly GCF_964034855.1). Classification (NCBI taxonomy): domain Eukaryota; kingdom Metazoa; phylum Chordata; class Aves; order Anseriformes; family Anatidae; genus Anser; species Anser brachyrhynchus. The sequence continues at coordinate 94,777,309 of NC_137695.1, forward strand.
AACTAATATAATGTTATTATTTTATTATTATATAAACAACATTTTCTCTCATTATATGGCTTGGCATTACCCATTCAAAAATAGATGAATGAAGAATTTGTTTTACATATGAACAATAAATGGTTATTTGTCATTAATAAGCAGAAGAGTTTGTATTTTTACTACAGTAAATACTTATCTAGCCTTCAAAAAATTTTAGGAACCTAAGTATCATACAATTTGGTGTTTTCGATAATGAGTACTCATTTCTTGAGTATTCAGTGTAAAGTAGCTGTAATTATCTTGTGGTTTTTAGAAATGTCCAGCCATCATAAACAACAAATTTCAGTTTACAAAAGATGTACCATATATGTCAGTTTGTATTTAGTGTGTGCTTATTCCAAGATACCAAAGGAGCTGAAGTAAGTTCCTAATGGAAGTCATTGTTTGCTTTAGGTAGAACAAATATATATTTTTTGATCCATTGTGTATGAACAGAAAATACTGTGTGACAAATCCATAGATAAAGGAGATACACAGCTGTTTTTTAGTATCTCAAACATGGTGCAGTGCAAATAACTATCAATTTTCTTTTAGGTTAGTAACAAGTCATGTATTAATGAGTAAAACCTGTTTCACTGTTACGTGCCATATGAAAATTTATCCTCTGGAAACATAGCGTGGTTGCTGGACAACAAGCAACCTTTCTGTAGCATTAAGTGCTCATTTCCAGTTCATGTTAAGCTATTGATAACCAGCCCAAACACTTGAATGTCTTAGGTCATTCAATCAAAAGAAAACTTTTAACAGAAACTCTGTTGTTTTATTGATTATAATCCAGAATTCAGAGTATTTCTATGTATTTCTTATGCAATGATAAAACAAATGGGGGAAAGAAGAACCAACCTCCCCCAAATTATGACAATGTCATTTACTTTTTAACTCTACAGACCTGTTACTTGAAAGGTAACAGTAAAGTAAATCAACAGAATGTCAGAGTCCCTACAGGGAAACTGAGATGGATTACTGCTCTACATATTCAAAATCTAATTTAAAAAGCTTGGCATTTTTGTATTTTGGCCCACTTTTACTATTATAGCATCTTTACCCTAAAACATGTTAACGTATACATTTTCATTTCAGTAGGGCTTGTTTCACTGTGAAATGATTTTAGGGGTTTGTACCTGCCCTGCATATGGATCTCTAAAAAGTAAGAAAGATTATTATTATTATTATTATTATTATTATTATTATTATTATTATTATTATTTATTACCTACATAAAATTAATAATATATCTTTCCTCCTGTGCAAAGCCACAATAAATAGTCTTAATCACAATAAATCATCATGCCTGTATACGTGTGTTTATGTGGGTACATGTTTAGGTATTAGATTTACTAGAGAAAAAAAAAATGTGAAAAATGATTGGGACTATTTATGTCTATGCTATGTTTACATTAGCAAGCAGTGCAGACCAGTAGAAGCAAGATCTACAGAATTAAATGGTTGACACTGATGCCACACAACACACATTTTAGGCTGTGCCTTGCTATTTGCAGCTGAAGTGCTTTAGGTATACTCCTCATTTAGTTCCATCTAGAATTTGGTTCATGTGCTCCAAGGCAACTCCATGGTGCAAATTAAAGTAGAGTATATAGAGACAATTGGCAGGTTTGATTCAAAAATATTCTCTTGATAGAAATTAAAACACAAACGTAGGCACATGTTTTGTTTTGTGTCTCAAAAGCCACAACCAAGCCATAATCAAAAAGGAAGGAAGGAGCTTGGAAAAGGCAGAAACATGGCCTAAGAAAAGACATATCTAAAGGCCTGTCACATGTACAGTCTGTGTACAAAACCTATTGAAGAAAATGAAAGTTGAAACTTGATCAGAAACTAGGAGTTATAGAAAAATGTTTAAGGAAGCAAATGGTCATCTGTTGATGCTATAGCTAACTAACATTCTGAAGAAACAAATGGAATTAGAACAGCAACATTCACTGATTTCTAGATGAAGAATCTGTGTCAACCAAAATACCGAAAAGACAGAATTATTCACCAAATAAATCTGTGTTAGGGCAAAAAGAACCATGGATGTAGCATACAGATTATCTTGAGGGTCATCACGCGGCACTTGCAGGGCAAGCAGGCGATCAGGCCCAGTCAGCATGGGTTTATGAAAGGCAGGTCCTGCTTGACGAACCTGATCTCCTTCTATGACCAAGTGACGCGCTTGGTGGATGAGGGAAAGGCTGTGGATGTGGTTTACCTTGACCTCAGTAAGGCTTTTGACACAGTTCCCCACAACATTCTCCTCAAGAAACTGGCTGCTCGGGGCTTGGACTGGCGTACGCTTCGCTGGGTTAGAAACTGGCTGGATAGCCGGGCCCAGAGAGTTGTGGTGAATGGAGTCAAATCTGGTTGGAGGCCGGTCACTAGTGGTGTCCCCCAGGGCTCGGTACTGGGGCCGGTCCTCTTTAATATCTTTATCGATGATCTGGATGAGGGCGTCCAGTGCACCCTCAGTAAGTTTGCAGATGACACCAAGCTAAGTGCGTGTGTCGATCTGCTCGAGGGCAGGAAGGCTCTGCAGGAGGATCTGGATAGGCTGGAGCAATGGGCTGAGGTCAATTGTATGAAGTTCAACAAGGCCAAGTGCCGGGTCCTGCACCTGGGGCGCAACTACCCCAAGCAGAGCTACAGGCTGGGAGATGAGTGGCTGGAAAGCTGCCTGGCCGAGAGGGACCTGGGAGTATTGGTTGATAGTCGGCTGAATATGAGCCAGCAGTGTGCCCAGGTGGCCAAGAAGGCCAACAGCATCCTGGCCTGCATAAGAAGCAGTGTGGCCAGCAGGTCTAGGGAAGTGATTGTGCCCCTGTACTCGGCTCTGGTGAGGCCGCACCTCGAGTACTGTGTTCAGTTTTGGGCCCCTCGCTACAGGAAGGACATGGACGTGCTCGAGCGAGTCCAGAGAAGGGCGACCAAGCTGGTGAGGGGTCTGGAGAACAAGTCTTACGAGGAGCGGCTGAGGGAGCTGGGCTTGTTCAGCCTGGAGAAGAGGAGGCTCAGGGGCGACCTTATCGCTCTCTACAGTTACCTTAAAGGAGGCTGTAAAGAGGTGGGGGTTGGTCTGTTCTCCTACGCGCCAGGTGATAGGACGAGGGGGAATGGGCGAAAGTTGCGACAGGGGAGTTTTAGGTTGGATGTTAGGAAGTACTTCTTTACCGAAAGGGTTATTAAGCATTGGAATGGGCTGCCCAGGGAGGTGGTGGAGTCACCATCCCTGGAGGTCTTTAAAAGACGTTTAGATGTAGAGCTTAGCAATATGGTTTAGTGGAGTACTTAGTGTTAGGTCGGAGGTTGGACTCGATGATCTTGAGGTCTCTTCCAACCTAGAAATCTGTGATACTGTGATACTTCATTCCAAAAACATGTTAGGAAAATATTTAAAACACCATCCAATGTAGAAGCTTGTACAAATAGTAGGACTGGAGGATCTGAGAAAAGATATTGTGTGCAGAACCATCCACTGCTGAAACAGTGGATTAACAAACTTAAATTCTGATGAGTTGCATTGGACAAGAGACCCTTTTCTTCTTCCCATGTACTTTACATTACAGTTACATGTGTTGCAGCGTGATATATGAGAGAAAGAATAATAAAATAATCAGGGAGCAAAGCAAATCCACAAAGATGTCTTCTCATTGTCCTTCCCCCAATAATTCCCAAAAGATTTGCTTAGATAATGAATATCTATGAATTCATTGGTGAGAATCATCTGCCACTTAATGAAGAAAATAACTCACTAAGGAAAAAACTTTTATTGCTCTTTGGGAAATTCCCTCATTACAGAACATTTGTTACCATGTAAAAATAATGCAATAAATAACACAGCTAACATAGTCCACATTGTATTTCTTGGGCAATGAGTTTACAGTAATTCTCTTGAACACATATAAATCCGTACTATTTTTTTACTAGATGCTATGCTTGACTCAGTAGGTGTTAACTTTGATTTAGTACATTAAATATCTGATTCAGCAGGTAGTTCACGTTTCAACAGTTTGTATAACTGACTTAACCTGTGAAGTATCTGACAATATTTATTTTTTTCCAATGGTTTGTTTATCCATTTTAGGATGAAATTGGTCCAATTCTCCATAAGGCATATTAATTTCAGAGCAAGTTAAAAATTCTGTTGTCCATGTATATTATAAAATATCAGTTTAAATATATTTATACAACTCATCTGTTTTTTTTGTTGTTGTTGTTGTTTTTTTAGCAGAACATTACCTAGTAAAAAAAATACTTGTTTCTACATATATCATAACAGAAGGAAGGATGACAAAAAAATAAAAGAAGAATAAGGAAAAGGTTTGTTTCAGCATTAGGTTTCAGCATGATGGGTCACCTTTGACAAATAGCTATCTATGTTGTTCTTGTTTGGTTTAAATTCATTTATATTGTACAGGATAGACAGCAGGAATGAATTTGCTAGAAACCTTGAAAATAAAGCAGGCATGGGAGACTCGACATGGAAAAAAAAAAAAAAAAAAGAGTAAAATGAGAAATTGAAGAGTAACATGGTTAATATAGTTTGAATAGTTGGTGACAGGTTGTGAAAGAACACGTTATACCATACCTCTCAATTTTTTTATTTTTTATTTTTGTAATAAGCAATATTTATGTTAAGTTTGCAGAGGCTGTATCTATGAATTGTCATTCATACTCATGAATACAGAAAAGAACCATAGCATTTGATACTGAGTTGCGTCACAGCTAAAAACCAGCAGATCTCTTGAGAGACACCCCTTAAATAGCCAAGGAGCAGAAATCATTGCACTGTCTACAATACTACCATCTAGTGGTTCCTACTAATATTACCACTATGTAGAAAAGTAAATGCAATTTTGCCTAGAGAATGGCTTAGTTTTGAACCTTTTTTCTGAACTTTTAGCAATAAATTGTTCTGATTTTAATAGTCAAAATCATTAACTCAGGCAAACAAAAAAATGATTAGTAGGATCCTAAATCTATGGAGTGAACTCCATTATAGATTTATGTCTATTTTTATCAAATGCTCAGTCATCTGTATCTGTTTTTCCATTCACACATTAGACTGCTGACAGCAGATCTAAAACTACTGAAAATAGTGATTTTTATTTTGTTTGGTTTCTTAAAGATTTCACTGAAAACTACTATTTGTTGCAGACTGGAAATCCCATGGTGAAAAATATTCTTTTGCTTATCTTTTTTTTTTTTTTTCTCTTTTAAAATGATTATTGCCATCCTTCACTGCAAGTAGATAGTTTTGCTTTGTTTTGCTGTTCTTGCTTTATTTCATTTTCTTTGTAACAATAATGTTTTAAAGGCATAAACAAAAGTTGCATAGTTTTGGAAAATGCCAGTCACAGCTTAGAGAGCTGCACAATAGTAAATGGGTAAGGTAGGGGAAGAATCACTAATGAACTCCTGTTTTTTCAGCCTTTTAACCTTATCTTAGCTTACTCTAACTTTGCATTTCATAGTCATCATACTGAATATACTAAATATATTTGTGTTTACATCTTAGTGGATTGATACGTGATTTTGCATCTTTGTCCTTATTTTTTTGTGGGGGGGGAAAAAAAAAAAAAAGCAATCTACTAGAGAACATGATTTCATTTATTTGTTCCAAGAGCAGTTTTGGATATTTTGTTGAGTAAATTTTAGAAATAACACAGTGCTAAATGTGATGTTGATGTACTATGCTCTTAAACTATGCTGGAATGGACTACAGTTTAGCTTTGTAATGCATGACTTCTTAATGTACGTCTAAAGGTATTAGAGGTAAAGAAAGCATGAATATCAATCTGTTTCTGTACTCAACATGACCCCACGTTTTATTAGTAATGGAATCTAGGTGACATCATCTTTTGACAGTCATGATCTTTAACCCAGTTTGATCTAAACCAGACTCCTTTGGAATGATATCATTAAGGTAAATCCCTGAAAAGAGAGTAAACCATTTTAGTATAAAGCATTTAAGGGTATTAAGTTACTGGGAATTATTTCACTAATTTTATTCTTATAAAGGTCAAACAATTTCAAGACTGCAGATTAATAAAAGACACAACTAAATTTTCAGATTTTTTGCAGTTGAATTTAAACTTTTGTAAATACATTATACGTTTTCATGTCTTTTAAAACATGATTCCAAAGAATCACAGTTGATTATTTCTTAAGTGAACATTGCACTACAATCTATATCATTATACTGTTGAATTGAATTGTTTTGTTTGTTTTTAATTATAAATGTTTTATGTAGGAAATCTTATCCATTTCACCTTATACAGGCCTATCATCTCCCATTTGTTCTATGAATCCATGGTTCTTTTCAAGAACTGACCTTTATAAGATTATTTTTTTTTATTTTTTTTTAATCAGTGTCCTGGTTCCAGTTAGGACAGAGTTAATTTTTCCTCATAGTAGCTGGTAGGGTGCTATGTTTTGGATTAGGATGAGAAGAGCGCTGATAACATGCTGATGTTTTAATTGTTGCAGAGCAGTGTTTACACCAGGCCAAGGACTTTTCGGCTTCTCGCTCTGTCCTGCCAGCGAGCAGGCTAGGGGTGCAGCAGGAGCTGGGAGGGGACAGACCCAGGACAGCTGACCCAAACTGGCCAAAGGGGTATTCCATACCATCTGACGTCATGCTAAACAATATATAGGGGTGGCTGGCCGGGGTGGGGGGGGCGGCTGCTCGGGGATAGGCTGGGCATCAGTCAGCGGGTGGTGAGCAATTGCATTGTGCATCACTTGTTTCTTACACATTATTATTATTAATACTATTATCATTATCACTATTATTATTATTGTTATTATTATATTCCTGTCTTAATAAACTGTCTTTATCTCAACTCACAGGCTTCACTTTCCCGTTTCTCTCCCCCATCCCAGAGAGGGAGGGGGGAGGGTGAGCGAACGGCTGTGTGGTGTTTAGCTGCCAGCCAGGTTAAACCACAACAATCAGCTATCAACTAAGCGTTTTAATGAATTGACCAAGGTCCTCTGTGTATGATAAATATATTATACAGGATTATTAATATATATAGAGAGATAATAAATGAAGAAGAATAGAGTTTTGACTAGACACCAGAAGGATAATTCCATATTATCCAAATTAGCCACCTAAGAAAGGAAAGTTTTGAGCAAAAATGCTTGATTCGCATCTATGTCTGATAAAAATATTTACATTTGATTTTTTTTCAGTTAGAAACTCTTCAAATCACTGAAAGGAAATAGAAACAACAACTAACAACAACTAACACCCCCCCCCCCAATATATATATATAAAATATAATCTTATATATAATATATATAAGATGAAGAGCTTTGCTTTTGCCAAGTGAACATTTAGTCAACTGATTAGATTTGTCAATGTTTTTTCTTGAAATCAAATCATATACCATGATTGTGATGGTATTATCTTGAACTTTATCCCGATATTTTTGATAACATTGGTTTTTATTTATTTATTTTAATATATATATCTTCCAGCCAGGTGTTTCCAATAGTTTTGACTGTGAGATAACCCAATAGCTGATGATTAATGTAGCCATTGTAAAGAATATAAACAATACTGGAAACAGAAACCAAAGTTCAAATATGGGTGTTCAGAGTAATTGCTTTTAACAAGTGCAAAGAAGAAGTCAGAAGAAACCTGGCATTGAATTTTGTGTTGCCAGAGAGAAACTGGCCAGCGATAACAGAAGCATCAGACACAGAGTGCAGAGAGGTAGCACTTTGCACAGGAAGTATCATGAAACAGCCCATGTCAGCCCAGTAGTAATTGGGCCTTTGAAGTTTCAAATGTGAGAAGAGATGAACATTCATCTTTAAAGTGTGCTGAGTCTCGGGGATTGCTTTTGGTTAAAATAGGAATGTGCAGTTATTTGAAACCTGACCCTGAGGTCTCTAAAAAGTTTGGCTTAGGTTGTGCTAGAACTGACCTTGTAAATTTAGACAGCTGCTAGACTACTGCTAGGAGCAAATTATTACAGCAGTTGTGATTTTCATGACTAACATAAAAGCAAAGGGCACCTATTTAAGACCTGTGGGGTCGACTTTCACATTTACTACATTGCTAAGAAGTAGAAGCAGTGGGATCTCACAAGAATAAGGTACTGTGAAGAACTTAGAGACTGCATAAAGATAGAGGAAAAAGATAAAAATCACCTAAGTATAAGAGGGTAGTTCTTTTAGGGCATGACAACTCTTGGTGTAAAAAATATTAGTTAAGAATAGCTGCTATCTTAGGAAAAAAATTTCTTAAAGTACTGTATTACTTTTTAGCCTTTTGCCTCTCACTCATATTTGTACACATATATATATACATATATATACATATATAGTGTTTTATTCTAATTTTCCTCAACAGTAACCAAAGATAAAAGATGGGTTAATGATAACATATGTCACTAAAATGTTTTATTCATGAACAAACCACTGATTTTATTGTGAAAATTTTATTGTCAACAAGAACAGACAATATAGTGCAAGAGGATTCTAAGAGATGATGTCGCATTTTCCCGCTGTATAAGAGCAGCCAGTCATGAGCTCTTTTCATACATTTGTCTTAATTATCATTAAAAATCTTCAGTTGATAAAAGTCCATAATGACATTAAATAATCTAGTCTCATGTTTCATCTGATAACAAGAATAAAAATAGTAATAATTATTGTTACTGTTTTTTATCTCTTCACATCTCTACCTAACATCCAGTCATGTGTTTTCCTCAGACCACTTAAGCTTTGATGAACCCTGAGGTTAAACACTCATATGGTGAAAGTCACAGAACAAATCTATTCTTTGTTCCTTATTCAATTTATTGGCATATGACAATTTGCCTGGCTTATTTTCATCTTTGTGAAACTCAGATGTTCATTGGCAAACCACATGACTTTAGAGCTGACTCTAAAGAAAAGCTCAAATGTTGCCTTAGTATATCTGTACTGAGATGTGATTGTTTCTCAAAAATGTGGAGATTTCCAGAAAGTCATTTCCTTCCAAAATAACAAAATATAATTTTGATATCAATAATATTGCTGTGATTTGGAGCTCTAACTCATGAGTTTCATTGTGCTAGATACAATACTTATAAAATGCAGAGCTTATAAAAGAAGTATGAAAAGAAACAGCACTTAAGATTTTAAAGAAACAAATGAACTAGTTTGCATGTCACAAATGAACTAAACTGCATTCAGAGGTCAAGCTATTGGGAGTTTTGTTTGTTTGCTTGTTTGTTTGTTTTTGTGTGTGTATGTGAGTACCATATTTAAGTAATACAAGGAGGACAGTAAATGCTAGTTCAAAAGTCTAGTTAGGAAGAAATCATTAAGCACTTGAATGAGAGTCATGGTTTTCATTTATTACAGTGGACAGGAACTTGAATGAGAATATCTAATATGGAAATGTATTTTAATTTGAATGTAGTATAGAAGTTCCTTTAGTTCAGAGATGCAAGATGTATATGCTAGGTAGGCAAGCACATCAAAATAATTTTTTGGTAAAATGGATGACAATAATCTATCCATATTACAAAGGAAGGAGCCAGAAGAGGTAGAGAAAAACAAGAAAAATGCATAAGAATGAACTCGGGAAGGATCAGCAAATGGACTGGACTCACTACTGAGGATGTAGGATGAGTTTGGTCTTGCTTCTCATCAGTCATTTCTTAAAATAAACTGGTGAGCTCCTGTGTGCTGAAACGGAAATTTAAGGAGTAAGCCAAATATAAGAAATCATGACATGGACAGGGAGCATAAGCTCCACTAGGAAGAAAAATAGATCTATTTAGCCTGAAAATAGACTTGCTCATGAGGAAAATACCAGAACTTAGATCAAAGTGGATTTAAGTATTTCTTAGAGACATTCACTAATGGTATGAACAGCATCAGAGGAAAACAGTACAAGAATGAGTCACAACTGACAGTTGTAGAGCAGACCTTGCAATACAAGAAATGGGCAGGTGAATGAAGGAGAGAAAGAAAAAATTGAAGACTAAAGAGGAATATTTGATGCTGAACATTAAAACCATGTTAATGAAGAAAAAGAACAGAGAACAGGGAGGAAAATGTTGAAAAGAGATTATATAATATCAGCATTGAAAGAGTGTCAGAAAATACTGAACAAAATACGGAGACACTAAGTGGCAAAAGCTGATATAAACTGATAAAGCAGAAATTGTGAAAACTATGTCAAGAGAACTGTACTTTAGCAGTACTTTAGTGCTTTAGCAGTACTTTAACATGACTTTAGCATCACTTCAGGTAAAACGAAGGAAAAGCATGAGGAAATACAAAGTTCAAGGTTTAAGAAACTAAGATGGAAGCTGAAATCATGGAAAATTAGTAAGAGGGCTCTAACTGCCATGAGTTAGTGTGTAGGGTTTCTGTGTATAGTAGAAGAAAAATACATAAAGAGACATAAGAATATTCAGAAGCAGTACTTTTCAGAAGAGAAGACATAGTATTAATTGAAGGTAATGTTTAGATCAGCAGGCAATTTTCATCTAATTTAAGTCAAGATATTGACAGAGGGCAAGGTTCAGTCAGATCCTTTGACATCCTAAAGAGTAAGTTATGAAGACTAGCTGTGAATCACTTAGACATGGAGTGGGTATTGCAGTCACTGCACACACAAAATAATAAAAATAAAAAATAAATAATAAACAATAAATAATAATAAAAATAATAAAAAATAAAATAAAAAGGTAAGAAGTGAAATTTATACATGGTTGTTGGAAGTCTGGTGGCATATGTCAAAAGCAGTTTGAAGAAGATGTTAGAAGTAAAGAGTAGTCAAAGGAATATGTAGATTTGGAATCTGTTATATGCTAATGGACGAAAAGAATGCTAAAGATATATAATGTTTTCAAGTAATAGATCATAGATTTATTTATTTTTCCTGAGATGAACTCCAGTTGATGCATTAAGGTGTGAGAAATAAATTTTCTCTCTTGTGAGAAAAATCACATGCTAATGTGATTACAGGTTAGTGAAATTTGATTTTGTTTCAGATATCTAACACCATCATGACACCTTGTGTTGAACAAAACCTTTTTTGCCTTTTACAAATTTTAACCGTGTAGGTTAAAATTTTCCATGTTTTCTGCCAATTTCCAGGATTTATTTATTTATTTATTTATTTTGAACGTTTCAGTAAGTATGATACAATATAAATGAATTCAGAAAAAAAAAAAAAATATTTGTATATCTTTAAGGAACTTCTGCGCTCTTCTTTGTACATACTCAGTTGTCATCCCTTCAAGCATAATTCACCACTTAATATTTCTATATGTTTTATGCTATGACTGTTAGTCCCCTGTAGCTCATTAGAGCCAAGTAACTCTTTTGACCTACGTTATGTTTTCTAGAATTGGAGGCATTCTTTTATGTCTGTTCTTAATCCTCTCTGGATTTTCAACAGACTTTTAGACAGGAGGTACAAAAATGAGGAGTTTTCCAGAATGTATTTCTTTAGTTTATGTTCAGCCTAAGGTCATATCACTGTATATGAACATTTCCTTGGTGCATCAAGTAACTAAATTTAGTTTGTATATTCTAGTATTTTCTAAATTCTGAAAAACTAATTTTGTTATCTTTACTGTCAGTAAGATATAATTTTTATTTTTGTGGAATTCACATGTTTTGGGGAATATACTGAAGAGTGTATGGAATTCAGAAGTCTTGAATGAATTAGTTCATGAATTAGTAGATTAATTAGTTCACTCACTGTGCCACAAAACATTTTGGAAAAGTATAGATAGCCATCCAGAAACAACACTTGTCAAGAGGACAAGTTACCAGGTCTGATAAGCATGTATATGGGATGCCACAATATAATTTTGCTACTGATTCCAAGGGCAGAAATCAGTGCTTGTTCTTTAGGGGGATTCAATTTCACCTCTACCCTATGCTGTTCACTGACATTTTTCTCTTCTAAGATAAAATTTTTTTATGAATACTTTCTGTCTTCTGATGATGAAGTTATCATTCCAGTCTTTCCTAAGTGTTTTATATTTGTAAGTGGCATTAAATAATGTGTATTCATATTCTTCTGTTTCTGACTGGCACTTCACACATAGCCCCTTTACTCTCATCCTAGAAGTGTAACAATATTGTTCACTATATTTTCATTGTCAGTGCAGATGAAAGTAATTCCTAGCAAAATCTGCCATGGAGCTGGCAGAAGAGCTGACGTCAAGCACAAGTCCTTAACTGTCAAGGACTATGGAATGGTAATGATTGAAAAACTCTAAGGTATTGCATGCCATTCACCTCTGGTGCATATACAATGGTTATGCTACTTGGAGTTCTATTTGACACCTAATACTAGTACTGGTAACTGTAGAGGAATATTCCTGAAAATGAAAGCATTTTATTTGTGGTCAATCATCTGCTCTTCTGCCTATAGAAGTGCATGTTTACTGGATATATTTCTCTAAAACAAAAATTTGTCATGATTTTTCATGTGTCTGGATCTTATAAAGTGTCAGGCATCTTATTAACTAAACTACTGAATAACTACTGAATGTAGAAGTAGTGAAGACAATAAAAAAAATAGGTTCATCTGATTCATCTCAACTTTATGGACATCAGGCTCTTCTAATGGTTTTGTAAAAAGTGTGGATTGAACTATATTGTTGCATTTTACTTGGCTAGTGTACAATGATGTTCAATCTCTGGATGTTCTGTAGTTTAGGTCACACAAATAGTTTCATTCATGTGGATCTAGTTTCATTGTCTTTGTCAAATATCTTAATCATGATAAGCAGGCCACAAATGCAAGGCTGGTTTAGACAGACATTTTTAATAATCCTGTAATGGCATGGAATGTTATTTTAAAATGCCTCCATTATTAGATGTGTTTAGTAGGGTAAGTGTTCCTAAAGAAAGAGTGTTTTACTTTTGATCATGGCTTGCACTGATCTAACCTGGATGTGCTCATCAAACTAGGGATTTAGGTGGAAGACGACAAAAATTTGTAGCCTAAAAGAAAAAAAAAAAAAAGACACAGAGACACAACATTTTTTCTCAGATTTGGGAAGAATAGACGTATAATCTCATAGATATTCAGAACATCAAGAAAGTTGTATGTTTACTAAGAACTAATTTTTCAAAGAAGCATGGAGACTGTTGCCAAAATAGAACCTTCATAACTGTGAGAGATGCATTCTGTACTCACATTAATTGAGTTATTCTATTTGTGTAGTAATTCTGTGTACAGAATAAGTATTGGAATCATAGAATTAAAAAGGTTGGAAAAAAACTCCAAGATCACCCTACTACCAATGTCACCCACTAAAACATGTCCCTAAGCGCCACGTCCAACCTTTCTTTAAACACCCCACTCTCCCGCCTCCCTGGGCAACCTGTTCCAATGCCTGACTACTCTTTCTGAGAAGAAATGTCTCCTAATTTCCAACCTAAACCTCCCCTGGAGCAACTTGAGGCCATTCCCTCTAGTCCTATCTCTAGTTATCTGCAAGAAGAGGCTGACCCCCAGCTTCCCACAACTTCCTTTCAGGTAGTTGTAGAGAGCAATAAGGTCTCCCCTGAGCCTCCTTTTCTACAGACTAAACAATCCCAGTTCCCTCAGCCGCTCCTCATAAGACTTGTGTTCACATCCACCAACTCCCTCAGCACCCTTGGGTGGATCCCATCTGGCCCCATGGACTTGTGACAATCCAGGTGGAGCAGCAGGCCTCTAACTGTTTCCACCTGAACTGTGGGGGAGGTTCTTCTGCTCCCTGTCCCAGACTTCCAGGTTGGGAGGCTGAGTACTCCAAGGATAAGTGGTCTGGCTAGTAAAGACAGATGTGAAGAAGGCATTATAAACCTCAGCCTTTTCCTTATCCTCAGTAGTTGTGTTCCCCTTTGCATTCAGTAAAGGATGGAGATTCTCCTTGGCCCACCTCCTGCCGTTAATATATTTACGGAAACATTTTTTGTCATCCTTAACCATAGTGGACAGGTTGAGTTCATACTGGGCTTTGGCCTTCCTGACTTTTTCTCTGCATATGCTGGTAACTTCCTTCTACTCTCCCTGAACTGCTTGCCCCTTCTTCCACCAGACATAAACTCTCTTTTTTTTCTCTGGGACACTCACCAAAATTTCCCTGTTCAGCCACACCGGTCTTCTTCCCCGCCGGCTCATTTTACAGCACACGGGGACAACTTGCTCTTGTGCCTTTAAGACTTCCTTCTTGAGGAGCATCCAGCCTTCCCTGACACCTCTGCCCTTCTGGACTGATTCCCAAGGGACCCTCCCTACCATTGTCCTGAACAGCTCAAAGTCTTCCGTCTGGAAGTCCAAGGTAGCAGTTTTACTGACAACCCTCTGGACTTCACTGAGAATAGAGAACTCTACCATTTCACGGTCACTCTGCCCAAGAGAACTGCCTACCACCACATCTCCCACCAGTCCTTTTCTGTTCATGAACAGCAGTTCTAGCGGGACACCCCCTCTGGCAGGCTCACTAACCAGCTGAGTAAGGAAGCTGTCTTCCACGCACTCCAGAAACCTTCCTGACTGCTTCCTCAGGGATGTATTGTATTTCCAATACATGTCTGGGAAGTTAAAGTCCCCCATGACAACAAGCGCTGGTGATTGAGTGACTTCTGCTCGCTGCTTATAGAATGCCTCATTCATCTCTTCATCCTGGTTTGGTGGTATATAACAGACCCCCACCAGGATGTCCACCTTGTTGGCTAACCCCCTGATCCTTATCCACAGGCACTCTACCTTATCATTCCCAACCCTGAGCTCAGCATCATCGAAACACTCTCCAATATAGAGATCTACATCACCGCCCCTCCAAGCTGAAGAGCTTGTAGACATCCATTGCAGCACTCCAGTCGTGGGATTGGTCCCACCACGTTTCAGTGATGGCAACTAGGTCACAGTTTGCCTGCTGCACAATGGCTTCCAGCTCCTCCTGTTTGTTGTCCAGGCTGTGTACATTGGTGTAGGTGAACTTCAGTTGTGCCATTGTCCTCACCCCCACCCCTGGGGACTGCTCCCCTGGGCTCATCTCTATCGAGCCTCATTTCCCCCCGACCCCCTTCATACCTAGTTAAAACAATCTCAGTGAGCCCTGCCAGCTCCCAGGCTAGCATCCATTTCCCGCTTTGAGACAGATGGGTCTCATCTGCAGCCATCAGGCCAGGTGCTGAGTAAACCTCCCTGTGATTAAAAATAAATAAATAAATTAATTAAAAATTCCTGCAATGGCACCAGCCTTTCAGCCACGTATTGATCAGCTGAGCTTTCCAGGTCCACTCAGTATCTCTCCTCACCACTGAAGGGATAGATGAAAACACATACAGCAAGAAATAATAAAATTAATATAGAAGTGGGTTGTTAGAGACCAGATATAAGGAATGAAAGGGAAAACCCTGAAAAAGGGACCTCTAAAGAAATGTCTTACATGAAGCATCTCTTCATGAATGATTGGCATCATATCTGTGTGGAGGGAGAGACAGGCGAACTATTTTCCTTAACAGGAAAAATCTAGCATTGAGAAATAAAGTTCAAGATGAACTAAACAGAGGCAGTCTGAAGCAAATGCCTCTGCCATCCCAATTGCCTGCCTTCTTAGAGACTTATGTTATAATATGTCTCTTGTGTTCTTTCCCCATTTGGGGAAGAAAGACGTTTCTGGAGTGATATTTTTCCAAGGAGAAGAAAAAAACAAAACAAAACAAAAACAAAAACCCACTGCTTTCCATTAAGAAGTTCAAGCCAGTACTGAAATACAGGGAAAAGATCTAGGTGCAAAGGCATCTATTGATAAAAATGATTCAGCAGACTCTGCTTTAAAAGCTGCATATTTTTACTCCTTGTAGTTTAGTTTGTAAGTCTGGCTCATCTCCACATTTGTTCACCTGCTGCACCTCTTTTTTCTTATTCTCCTCCAATTTTCTTATTAAATTGATGAATGAACAAGTTTTGCCTTTGTTTCTATGCAATGTCCTTTTTGTTTTTACCACTGCCTGTTTGTTCTTTTTTTTTTCTTTTTTCTTTTTTTTTTTTTTCTATATAAATCATATGTTGTCTAGGGTATGGAAACCAATTTCACAAAAACATACACAAGTTTGGTGTACATTAAAGCAGAAAATTAAACTTTTGTCTATAATTACACAATTTATATCTTCCTTAATCCAGGTACCTTTAATGAGCTAAAAATTAGAAGATGGCAATGCCAACTTTTCAGATGATTTTAAGATATTTATGATTAAGAATATGGCATGATAACAGTATAGAGCTGAGAATCATAATCATGCAAAATCAAGCTATTTTCAAAAAAGAAAAAAAGGGATGGAGAGGGGGGAGGTATGGTGGAGAGACCCTTACTATGATGTGATGTGATTTTTGAGTTTTTTGATTTATTTATTTTTTTAATCTTTTTGCTTTGTTTTGCTTTAACTCATCCATTTCAAACAAGACTACAGATATTTCCTGATTACTTAGAATAGAACCTGCCAGAACTGGAGTTCCAGTTTCTTATGTTCAACTGTTGTTTTTCCCCACTGAGCAGCAAGAGTTCAGACAGATGTAAGTAATAAATTCAGAAATGTTGATCTGCACTGCAGATGAAAGCCTGAATAACAGTACAGTCATAAAACTGAAACTTTTCATACCATGCAAGCAGCCTGTACTATATTTTACTCCACACTTCAAGATATATCACAATGACAGATTTTCTAATGTCAGGATATCATATCAAAAGAATTCAAAGAAGCTTCTCAACAGCTGCTGTTAGAATAGTTGCAATTGACTTATAAAGTTGTCTGAATCATAATAGTTTTCCCTATTTCTTACACTGAGTGTTTTTGTGTTAGTAAAAAAAAAAAAAAAAGATTCAGAAAAAAATCTGTGTAACTAATTACATTCAACTGTTGTACAAGACTGCTAATACAATGTTCTTAGCAATAAACTGAACTGGAAAGTTTATAGTTACAGGGAAAGTATGTAAACAGAACTTTGAGAATGTAATTGGTTTTTATTCAGCCCATCCAAAACACTTTATTTTTTCACTTTATAAACATGTATTTAAATTGAAGTCATAGAAAAGGTGGCTTGACACTTCTGACCAAGGTTGTAATAAACATCTGAAACTGTCAAAGCACTTGGAAAACCAGGAAAAAAAAACACTGATATTTTTGCAGATCTTAGTTCTCCCCATTTACCCTATTTTCCCATTTCAGATCTATTTGTGTTATAAAGCAGTACATTTCCCATCCTCTCTATGGCAACTTTAACAGTCTTCCTAAAAATTTGAATGGAGGTTAAGAATATTTTCCTCAGCTTTTTAATGAGCCTTGCAAACCACAAAAATGGTTGATTGGGAGATTTTCTAAATAGCATAGTAAAATAAGGTGTTAAGAGGGGAACAATACCATTCAGAGAACAAGAACAACAACAACAAAAAAGCATTATAAGCCATTTTGGAACAAACTTATTCTTTCAAAATTTCAGAAGACATCCTGAACAGTGGAACAGATCTGACCAAAAGTTCTGTGCACCCATTTGTTGTGGGTCATTTTAATGTACCAATTTAATTCTCCAAGGGCTGTACTAAAATTCTATGTGGCAATAAAATTGAATAAGATTAATTAGGAGGAAGCTATTTGAAGCTTAAAAATCAAACCATCAGGTTACCAATTATAATTTGTGATAGAAATCTGAAATATTTCTTTTTTTAAAATAGCCATAAATACTTACTATACAAACTTACTTTTAAAAAGGTTATTTGTATTCAGATAGCTAGAATGCCATTACTGACAAATAAGTTTTTGTTTGTTTGTTTGTTTACTGGTAGCTTATGTTATGGCTGCTGTGTATGCAGGAGGTTGTAAAGTCAATCTCCATGGAAAATTTTTGAGGCACCTTTAGCAAATGTATTATCAAGTTTTATCAGTCACAGCAGGTAGGAACAATTGTAAACATGTTCACTTTGGAAAAGAAACAGCTTGGCTAACGATAGAGATAAATATTGGTTTCCGTTTCGAACATTTACTTTGTACTAATAGACTGTTTCATGTCATAACCATATCAGCAATCATGTTAAAGTTATGGCAAGACTACAGTATATTGGTTTATTTATTCCTTGAAGTTCCCCAGTCAAAGACAAAACTCAGTTGTTTGCTTTGATATTTATTTAATGATGTGAGCCCTGACTGGACTTGTGTCAGCCTCAAGTATTTCATAGAGCAGTGAGTTTCTTTTGAAATGGAGCAATGTAAACACACTTTCAGGTGTTTTATAAAGAACAAAACTGTAATGGATAATATTTCTTTAAATTAACGCAGTGTTAATAATTGATGGGAGAGGGAATCATATATAGTTTACCTGGCATAACAACAAAGATATTTTTTAATAGTATATTGAAAAAGTATAATACAAGTTACAAACATGCAAAATGTATGATGTAATAATCAAAAACAAAACAAAAACAAAAACAAAAACAAAAACCTTACAAAATGCTTTGATGATATATTGATCAACATTGTTATTTCTCGTCTTTTTTTACTGACTTTTTATATTACAATCATATTACCATTACAGTAACTATCTGATAGTATTATAGTTATCCTTTCTGAAAGATCTCAGATGCTTTAATGTACCCACTGTAAATATTTTGATATCGATGTTCATGCTGCCTCTTCTCAAGATTTGCGATTTCCATTCTTGATTCTCTTCCTCCATTGAATCAAGATCAGTCCAAGTAACCAAGGATAAAAGTTGAAAAAACAGGTCAATAATGACAGCAGAACACGTTGTCAAGCAAGCAATGATAAAAGAAACAACGAAAAGAGAAGTAACAGTGGGGTATTGCTGTATTGGTACTGTTTAGTTGTGGTATTTTCATTTCTGTATTCTTTGTAGGAAACATTGCTTACTGTCTAATGAAGCTACTTTATGCTAACACACATATATAGTGCATTTGTTCAATGTTGTGAACATGCATAAATTGCAACAGGGACCTGACTTTATTAAAAGTAAATTGCTACTGTAAATGCCATCTGATAGCATAGTGACTACTCTGCTGGAAAAGTAGCAGTTCAAAGGTGTTTGGGAACTTCTTTTAAAGCTAGTTTTCAGAAGCAGTGACAGAAATCCCTCTCAATATAAGATTAGAACTGTGGACATTGAGTGGAATAAGAAAGATGAATTCCAACAAAAACACACTCTTCAGAAATTATTAGAAGATCCAGGCTGATAAGTTCCCTCTTTGTCTCTTCACTCAACCTATAGATGTATCTTCCTTCACTCAAAATGCACCTACATGACCTAGACCTCATGATGTTCTTGCCCTTGAAGAGGCCCACCTCTTTCTTTTCACCTATTTTGCCAGAACTCATTACCTTCCTCCTCCTCAGCTAGGCAAGATAATACCTGACATCATGCCATTTTCAAAAGACTTCCCAAGAGGTAGTCTTAAAAGTCTTTCCAAGCTGCCAGTGTCCTAGCTCCCCAGAAAATGGGAAGTGAGAAACACTTAGCTCCATTCCAGGAGGCAGGAAAGCAAGAAGATATGGCAATGAAAGTAGCTGTAGAGACTGACACAAATCTCACTGTGAAGAAAAATGCAACAGACAGTGCAAAACTATTCGAAAAATGACAGTCCTTCAGGGGATATTGAATCAAAGTCACATGAAAGGGAAGCAGAATAACTCCAGATCTGAAGAAATTCATTGCTAAACAACTGCACTCCCTATGTGAGAGTATTCTCCACATGATCCAAGCAGGAAGCCCAACATTGGTTCACTGTGATTTTGGGGTGAGGATATAGCATATAAACATCATCTCCATTCCATGCTGAAGGAAGCTGGTAAGGAATAAGGGTGAATTGCAGGGGCAAACTACAGAACTTGTTCTAAGACTACACATAGGTTTTTCTCCACAAGACCCACCCTAGTCTTCCAGGCAAAGTGACTGTTTTATGCAGGTTTCTTCAAGCTTTAGGCAGTATTTAGACAAGATAACCCTGGGCAGGAGAAACATTTATTGTCTTGTGCTTTTCTGATGTTTCCTTTCTTGTGTTGATTGTCTGACTTACTTTCTCTGCCACTAGCATGCATTCCTCAGAAGAAGAAAATATGTCTTTCTGCCTTACAAGATACATCTCACCACATGCTTGCAGAGGTAAGAAGTTGCTGCTCTTGTCCATCCAGTGAACGGATCTGGATCAACCGAGTCCTGGCACACTTCTTATAGCAGATACTCAAAATCTTTATTTCTATATCTGACTCTTCTGTCTGTCTTTGTCTTCACTGTCAATAAACCAGGAAGGTTAGATGCTCCTCAAGAAGGAAGTCTTAAAGGCACAAGAGCAAGTTGTCCCCGTGTGCTGTAAAATGAGCCGGCGGGGAAGAAGACCGGTGTGGCTGAACAGGGAAATTTTGGTGAGTGTCCCAGAGAAAAAAAAGAGAGTTTATGTCTGGTGGAAGAAGGGGCAAGCAGTTCAGGGAGAGTAGAAGGAAGTTACCAGCATATGCAGAGAAAAAGTCAGGAAGGCCAAAGCCCAGTATGAACTCAACCTGTCCACTATGGTTAAGGATGACAAAAAATGTTTCCGTAAATATATTAACGGCAGGAGGTGGGCCAAGGAGAATCTCCATCCTTTACTGAATGCAAAGGGGAACACAACTACTGAGGATAAGGAAAAGGCTGAGGTTTATAATGCCTTCTTCACATCTGTCTTTACTAGCCAGACCACTTATCCTTGGAGTACTCAGCCTCCCAACCTGGAAGTCTGGGACAGGGAGCAGAAGAACCTCCCCCACAGTTCAGGTGGAAACAGTTAGAGGCCTGCTGCTCCACCTGGATTGTCACAAGTCCATGGGGCCAGATGGGATCCACCCAAGGGTGCTGAGGGAGTTGGTGGATGTGAACACAAGTCTTATGAGGAGCGGCTGAGGGAACTGGGATTGTTTAGTCTGTAGAAAAGGAGGCTCAGGGGAGACCTTATTGCTCTCTACAACTACCTGAAAGGAAGTTGTGGGAAGCTGGGGGTCAGCCTCTTCTTGCAGATAACTAGAGATAGGACTAGAGGGAATGGCCTCAAGTTGCTCCAGGGGAGGTTTAGGTTGGAAATTAGGAGACATTTCTTCTCAGAAAGAGTAGTCAGGGATTGGAACGGGTTGCCAGGGAGGTGGTGGAGTCACCTTCCCTGGGGGTGTTTAAGGAAAGGTTGGACCTGGTACTTAGGGACATTGTTTAGTGGGTGACATTGGTAGTAGGGTGATCTTGGTTGGACCAGATGATCTTGGAGGTCTTTTGCAACCTTAATGATTCTTTGATTCTATAACTGAAATGGTTCTTCTTATTCCCTTTCTACTTCTCTTGCTGAATGCTCTGGTTTTGAAATTATAATAGCAAATTCATATCCTCTCTTTCTTTTCAGATCACCCAAGTCTTCTTTCTGCATCACTACAGATTAATTTTCCATTTCAACCATTCGAATACCTTTTCCACTTTCAAATTTAAATTCCACCTCTTTCACGTTATGTAACAACATATAATGAAATAATTATAAACTTGACATTTGGTATATTAGTTGAGGATTTCTGTGAACCAAGACTTGGCATGGCATACATTTATTTTATGTAAAAATACTACGCCATTAAATATGCATAAAAAGATAACAGGCTATATATGAAATCTTACTGGTGACATATCTATGTAAATGTTATCTTTTTGATTAAAGTACTTTTTGAATCCTAGCAAATTATTTTATAACCATGTTTGGATTTCCCTCTAAAATATACAACAAATATTTCCTCAAAAATAGAACAAATTCAAACACTGTTTTCTTTTTCAGAAATTCAAAAGCAGTCTAAAAGTTTCAGAAATTGCTACTGGAATCTTTATTTTGAAAGTAAATGCTTTTTATATTTTTGTACTTATCTTTTCAGTTAGTTTCTCAGGGACTAGCTAATAATGTAGAGCAGAAGATGATGAGCTTTGTTTAATTCACATTTTTGCAGCCAGTTTACAAGACAGAGTGCCCTCAGCTGAAGAGCAGGACTCAAGAATTCCAAGTGCCAATTATGCATGAAATATAATCTCAGGTGTCCAAATATATCCCCACTATGAAAAGGTGACCCTCTTCTGCTGTTTAAATAGCAATTCCTGCTTCTATGTCTTGATGGATTTTTCACAATTATTTTTAAAAGAACAGATAAATTAGACCCTTGTCTTATCACTTTCTTGCATTTTTCTATTTGTAGATGGAGGGAGAGCCAGATGAATTTATATGGACATCATCAGATTTGAGCAGGGTTAATCTACTTAGGCTCAGGTGAGTTCATTTTAGTCTTGATTCACTTCATTGCACATCTATAATGGTTATTAACAAGCTTAAGGACCTTTGGGAGCTTATGGATAACAATGCAGCACTATGAAGGGTGGGAAATCATTATCCTAATAAGGTTGGTGTAATAATTTGCAGTCACACACTGTTTCTGTACTAATCCTTGGGGTTGGGATAGGTCACTAGGTCTGTAAACCTTTCATCAACTTTATACATTTTTTGCTCTTGCTCTTTAATTAATGAATATATAGTAACATAAAAGTAGATGTAAAGAGTTTAATATATAATTATTATTATATTTTTTTTCATGCATCACTGGCAAATTTTACTGGCTATATGTGCATATTCATTTTAAATACAAGGTTATAAGATTTTTTTTTTTAACACTATCATATTTATCGACTGTCTAGCATGTGATAGTTGATGAATTATATGAGAAACAGCCCCATTGAGAATTGTAAAAATAATAATTTCATATCATATTTATCAGCATATTTATTTAGTTTAAGCTTTTTTTTTTTTTTTTCCTTCTATCTGGATAATTACTAGTGTCATATTCAGAATAATTCTATATGTAAAACAGATTCTTACTCTGTATAAAATATTTTTATATGTAGTTCCTAATCATAGATTCATAGAATGGCTTGAGTTGGAACGGACCTTAAAGATGACCTAGTTCCAACCCCCCTGTCATAGGAAGGGATGCCACCCGCTGGATCAGGTTTGCCAGGGCCCCATCCAGTCTGGCCTTGAACACCTCCAGGGATGGAGCATCCACAGCCTCTCTGGGCAACCTGTTCCAGTGCCTTACCACCCTCTGAGTAAAGAATCTCTTCCTAACATCCGATCTAAATCTCCCCCTCTTTCAGTTTAAAACCATTCCCCCTTGTCCTGTCAAACCATTCCCCCTTGTCCTAATGTGGAGAATAGATTTATACATTAATTTCATAATAAATTGAGATTATCTAGTAATCAAATACATTCAATACCATATTTCTCTGAGTCCTTTCTTTTTTTCTTTTTCTTTTTTTTCTTTTTCTTTTTCTTTTTCTTTTTCTTTTTCTTTTTCTTTTTCTTTTTCTTTTTCTTTTTTTTTCTTTTTCTTTTTCTTTTTCTTTTTCTTTTTCTTTTTCTTTTTCTTTTTCTTTTTCTTTTTCTTTTTCTTTTTCTTTTTCTTTTTCTTTTTCTTTTTCTTTTTCTTTTTCTTTTTTTTTCTTTTTCTTTTTCTTTTTCTTTTTCTTTTTTTTTCTTTTTCTTTTTCTTTTTCTTTTTCTTTTTCTTTTTCTTTTTCTTTTTCTTTTTCTTTTTCTTTTTCTTTTTCTTTTTCTTTTTCTTTTTCTTTTTCTTTTTCTTTTTCTTTTTCTTTTTCTTTTTCTTTTTCTTTCTTTTTCTTTTTCTTTTTCTTTTTTTTCTTTTTCTTTTTCTTTTTCTTTTTCTTTTTCTTTTTCTTTTTCTTTTTCTTTTTCTTTTTCTTTTTCTTTTTCTTTTTCTTTTTCTTTTTCTTTTTCTTTTTCTTTTTTTTCTTTTTCTTTTTCTTTTTCTTTTTCTTTTTCTTTTTCTTTTTCTTTTTCTTTTTCTTTTTCTTTTTCTTCTTCTTCTTCTTCTTCTTCTTCTTTTTCTTTTTCTTTTTCTTTTTCTTTTTCTTTTTTCTTTTTCTTTTTCTTTTTCTTTTTCTTTTTCTTTTTCTTTTTCTTTTTCTTTTTCTTTTTCTTTTTCTTTTTCTTTTTCTTTTTCTTTTTCTTTTTTCTTTTTTCTTTTTTCTTTTTTCTTTTTTCTTTTTTCTTTTTCCTTTTTCTCTTTCTTTCTTTCTTTCTTTCTTTCTTTCTTTCTTTCTTTCTTTCTTTCTTTCTTTCTTTCTTTCTTTCTTTCTTTCTTTCTTTCTTTCTTTCTTTCTTTCTTTCTTTCTTTCTTTCTTTCTTTCTTTCTATTAGATGGTAATAAAATCTTCCTAAAATATGGTCAAAGGATATTGTATTCTTTCTAAGACATCAGAGGTTGCATAAAGTTGAAATTCTGAGAGGGAATTTTAATCTATGGATCTATTACACGAACAGCAAAAACAGGTTTGTATACTTTCATGTTAAATTTTATAATAATAAGCATTATTCTTTTTCCATATTTATGATTTTCTTCTCTAAATAAGTATGTGCAAGGACTCTAAATAAGTCTGAGCAGGAGCTGCATGTAATGTGAACTAGTAAAATAATCATCTCAGGTATTTTATAGTCACCAAATCCTGGAAAACAGGTAAGTTGTAAGTGTTATACATTTCCATAATCTTAGTCATTTGTGCAAATTTTAACCACAGCCAAAATATTGAGTAGGAAACTGGCCAGAGCTATTTGGGAAGTTAAATCAACTTGAGCAAATCCACTGGAGTCTTAAGACCAGAGCCCACCTCAGTTCAGAAGAAATGAACATAGTGTTTCATTTCTTCCTGTTGTGGTTTAACCCGGCTGGCAGCTAAACACCACACAGCCGTTCGCTCACCCTCCCCCCTCCCTCTCTGGGATGGGGGAGAGAAACGGGAAAGTGAAGCCTGTGAGTTGAGATAAAGACAGTTTATTAAGACAGGAAAATAATAATAACAATAATAATAATAGTGATAATGATAATAGTATTAATAATGTGTAAGAAACAAGTGATGCACAATGCAATTGCTCACCACCCGCTGACCGATGCCCAGCCTATCCCCGAGCAGCCGGCACCCCCACCCCGGCCAGCCACCCCTATATATTGTTTAGCATGATGTCACATGGTATTCCTTTGGCCAGTTTGGGTCAGCTGTCCTGTGTCCTGGGTCTGTCCCCTCCCAGCTCCTGCTGCACCACCAGCCTGCTCGCTGGCAGGACAGAGCGAGAAGCCGAAAAGTCCTTGGCCTGGTGTAAACACTGCTCTGCAACAATTAAAACATCAGCATGTTATCAGCGCTCTTCTCATCCTAATCCAAAACATAGCACCCTACCAGCTACTAGGAGGAAAATTAACTCTGTCCTAACTGGAACCAGGACACTTCCTCATGCAGAGAGTGGAAGAGGTCAGAGCACTTGCACTCCCCATCTTTTCTGGTATGGTCTGTGTTGGGTTTACATGGCAAGGCTTGTGTAGCAGGGGGCTGCGGGGGTGGTCTCTGTGAGAAGAATCCAGAAGCTGCCCCATGTTAGATAAGGGCCAGTTTCAGATGGCTCCAAAAGGGACCTGCTGCTGCTCAGAGCCAAGCCAATAAGCAATGTTATTTGGTCCTCTGCGAGAGCATATTTAAGACAGGGAAAGAAGACTTCTGTGCAACAGTATCTGGGAGAGTGAAGAGTGAGAAACAGCCTTGCAGGCACCAAGGTCAGTGAAGAAGGAGGGCGGGAGGTGCTCCAGGCGCCTCTGGCCTGTGGAGAGGCCCATGGTGTATCAGGTTGTTCCCCTGCAGCCCATAGTGTACCATGGCAGAGCAGATCTCCACACTGCAGCCTGTGATCTGGCCTGAAAGAGGCTGCGGCCTGTGGAGAACCCCCACAAGAACAGACTCCAGGCTGGAGCTGCAGCCCATGGAGAGGAGCCCACTCAGGAGCAGGAGGTCTGTGGGGAGCTGCCACTCATGGGGGACCTGTGCTGGAGCAGTTTTCTCCTGATGGACCCTGTGGTACGGAGCCATACTTGGAGCAGTTCTTGAAGAGCTGTGCTGCCGCCTGTGCATAACCCACTCAAGATCAGTTCAGAAAGGATGGCATCCTGTGGGAGGGACCCCATATTGGAGAAGGGGCAGAGAGTGACCGTGATGGAGTGGCGGAGATGAAACATTAGGGACTGACCACAGCCCCCATTCCCTGTTCCCCTGCACTGCTGAGGGAGAGGAAGTGGAAGAGGGTGGATGGGGGGAAGGTGGGTTTAGTTTTGTTCGTTTGTTTGTTGTTTTGTTTTTGTTTCTGTTGTTTGTTTCTCACTGCTTTCGCTTGTTAGTAATAGGTAATGAATTTTATTAATCTCCCTATGCTGAGTCTGTTTTGCCCATCATGATAATCATTGAGTGATCTCCCTGTCCTTATTTCAACCTTTCATCATGTTTTCTCCCCCTTTCCCTTTGAGGAGGGAGAGGGAGAGAGTGGTTGTGGTGGAGCTCAGCTGCCTAGCTGAGTAAAACCACCACATGATCTAGTAGTTTAGTCAGAAATTGCCAAGGGAAACCAGAATCAACGTCCTATTCTGCCTAAATTGCACACCTGTTTCATGTATGGTTTCTCTGTAAGGGTTTTTTAGCTCCTTCTAAGGTAATTAGGGAAGCTGGAGACAGGTGTGTTACTCTTCTTTTGAGGTTCCATCACAAATCAGTAAGGAACTCAGGAAGGGAACTAAAGAATACGCAAGAGGGAAGAACCAGCCAATAACGATTAGAAGAAGGGGGTGGGGGGGGTGGGGGTTGGGGAGAGAGAGAGAGAAACAGCAAGCTTCCTAAATTTTGGTGCTGCTTCTTAAGACTGAATTTTATGTCACACTAAGTATTATGGATCAAAGAGAATACAGATATTTTTTCAGCTCAGGTGCCAAAATCCTGCTTCAAGGAAGGTGCTTTACAAGCTACTACTAATAAGCAAGAAAAATCTTTACTATAGAGAACTACACAGATTCTTATGGAGATACTCAGGGATTACAAATGGCAGCTTCTGCCCTCTCACATTGACTGGCCATGTGCCAGGATGCTGTCCAAAACAAAGATGTTCTTTATCCATTGTAATGGATACGTTTGATTAGTCAAAGGGACATGCTTACCAGCCTCTAGTGACATGACACGATTCTTACGCAGTTTTCCATTACATAATGAGATATGATTTTGTCATAAGAATGGAGATGCCTGAATTTTAGATGTTCAGATATCCTGTCTGGAAAGAAGGTACAAGGCTGAAGTCTGTCATTGAGCAATAGTATTTGTGTATCATTTCCAACTCAGTCTTTCATTGAGTACAACTCTTTCTAATTACTTGTATCCAAATATTGTTTTTAGATTGCTTGGCAGATACTAGACAATCTGAACTAAGGCAAAGTTTTGCATCTTATTTTCAAAACTGAAGCCAACAATTTCTGATAAAGAAAACAGTAACATCCTGCCTTTGTGGACTGGTGTGTGCAGTACAACCTTTTGTTTCACTGAAAATTAGAAACTATGATTCTCTCTCCTGTCTACACTCCAGTGGAATGTGTTAGTTTGGACAAGTCACAATTCTGTGTGCTTCACTTAATCCATCTGTAAAATGGAGATAATTATGGTATATGCCTCTCAAGGATGTTACAGTACTTAATCAGTGAATTCTTAATTCCTTGGAGATTTTCAGAGGAAAGATTTTATATATTAAATGTATAAATCATACCCAAATAATTTTAAAATTATCATGATAATTCATAATATCATTTCACTGTAGTTATCAAACATTGGGACAAAGAACAAAACTTTCTTAAGAATATGTGAAAAAAATGCATTTTTATCTGTTTCTCAGAATACTTGAAAGGCTTTATTCATTCACTGTAGCAACGGGAAGGCTAAGTAAGTTTACCATTGCGTATATCTTTACATATATTGCAGAAAAATACTGGTGAGGGGGAAAAAGAACCAATGCCAAAGAACAGTGCTCATACAAGAACCATCATCTATGAAATGACCATTAGTTAGACTGAAATTTGCAAGCAAGTGTATTAACACAATCAGGTTCTAGAGGGATTTGTACCAATGTTAGCAAAGGCTTTAGAAAAAAAAAAAAAAAAAGGCAAACAGTAGTAATTTAATAGGGTTATACTTTGTAGTGGCTCAAGTAATAGGAGCCACATATTCAAACCCATAGAAATTACAGGTTAGTGTAAGTTGAGTAAGCTTTTCACTCCATGACAAATGGAAAAGTGGTATTTTATGTCATGGTCAAATAGGCCGAGTAGCAGACTTAGGCTAGTTGAGTGTCTATTATATATATGGAGCTTGTATGAAGCCATTCTGTCAGATATGATATACAGCATGTAAATGGTGCTACATGAAGGAAGTTGTTCATACTGCTCTGTGATATTCAGAAAGGGATGATCGTATGTTTTATCAGCTAAAAGTAATTCACGACATTCATTTTCTGCCCAAGACCTATGTAATGTTGTTTGTTTTTTTTTGTTTGTTTTTGTGTTTGTTTTTTTTTTTTTAATTTTAGGACACTAAGTAAGTGAAAGAAGAAACTGTCTGTAAAAGGAATAAAAGCATTTTCAATTACTAAATTCATAGTTAATCTGTAAATTATAGTGTAGTTAGAACAGCCATATATTCAGTGTAGTCTGTATAGTCATACATGGATCTAAATGTTGAACATAAGTAGAATTAAATCTCCCTCAGGTCCCTGTTCTCAGTTGTTCATTTGTCGCATCTGTTTTAGATTGCACCTAAAACTTTTACTTTTAGGTTGAATAGATGTGACAAATGGCTGATAATATTAAACTGTAAGAAATTTCTCTTTTGCTGTTCTGTAAATTAATAATAAAGATAGATACATGGTAGATATAGTTCTCATCTTTGATGCAACATAATATACTTCTATTAAAGGAAAGAATTTTAACTGTCAGTTAAAATATAAGAAACAGGAACAAAAACTTTCTGTAACAAGAGCTCTCAATACAACAAAATATTGTCAACTATTGTATGTACATTAACATCTCGTTTGAGAAAAAGACTGAAGCTTGGAAGCAAATTTGCCGGCGAAAGTATTTGGTGCAGATTGATTTGAGCTGTAGCTTCACTGCATACAACTGGATTTTTTATTTTTTCCAGAGGGAAAACAAAACAATCAAACAAACAAACAAAAACCAGCACTGCTCTTACTGCACCTAGTCATCTCCAGCCCCTAATAAAGACATAAACATACACATCTATGAGTTGTCCTCCAGACAGCTAAGAACCACGTACGTGGTGGGGACATGACTAAATTGTGCACAGAGTAAGACTCTGACTGAAATACTATTTAGGTATAGGGCCTGCAGGAGTAACTGCTTTGATCTGCTGACAGCTTCTATTGCACTAAATCACTTGTTAGCATATCCACTTGTTAGACATGCCCAATATTATCCTGACCATGCACCATTTTTCTTGTAAATCAGTTATTCATTTTAACTTAAGTGATGTTACATTTGTATTTAAACACAAACACACATATAGAAGCATATATATATTAATATATGTATGAATATATATATATATTTATGAAAACATGTCCTGCATGCATTAAGGCAGAGCTATCTGAAACTTTTTTGAATTAAAATATACAGGGAAAATGTTTTGAAGCTTCATTTCCACTTTAGTGAAGACACTGTTAGTTAAAGTTCTTAAAGTTCTTATTCAGAAAGTGCAACTTGGTTAAAAAAAAAAAAAAAGAGCAGTCACACAAAATTGGCCAAGATTCTTATCACCTGGAAACTTCTGTAAAATGGATTACAGAAGTAAATTACTGGTGAGTGGCAAGCCAGCATGTATTCAACTGGTGTGTACAAAGATGTTGATTTACAATAACCATATGAACACTAAGGACATTCCTGAGGACTAGAAGAAATATAATACCATGCCAGTGCTTAAAAAGACTAAATAAGGGAACCCACATCTTTATAGGGCTGTCAACATAAGATCAAACCCATTCAAAATAGTAGAGTGACTGTTATGGGACTGTTGCCAAAGAATTAAAGGAGGAAAATAGAATGAGTGCCAAATCAATATAAGCATACAAAAAGAAGATTCAGTCAAAATAATTTTCTTTTGTGTGATATTACTACTTTGGTTGCAAAATGTAATTGTGTTGATACAGTGTACCTAGGTTTCTGTAAGACATTTCATATCCTACAGATATGCATACATACATGACATTCATATAGATACATACACCATTTAGTTAGAAAGAATAGAGTGATTCAGAATTAATGTGGTACACATTAAAAAAGCACTTAAGGTAATAGAAAGACTTAAGAGGATATCTTACAGGTCCTGACATGTAAACACAGTTATCCTTGAGTGTATGAGGTTTGAGCTGAGTCTTGCAGGGATTTTTTCATTGTCCGAATGTATTTAATAATAATTAAAACAAAACAAAACAAAAAACAAGAAAGAAAAAAAAATGCTGTATTTGTGCCATTTTCAATGGTGGGAAAGTTTAACAAGAGGAAGAGAGAATGAACTAGAGAGAGAGAGATAACAGGTCACTGCAGCAGAATAATCTCTTTATCTTTGTTATCTGAGTACAAGCAAATCATGGGATTTATTGTCGTCAATTACAAGGTAGTACACCAAGAACCAATGTTATAATGACAGGGTTATACATTTGGTTGCTCTTGTCACACCCAGACCTCAAGGAACAATGGAGTTGTGTTTTAATTTCCAAGCATTTGCAAGGAATGGCATGAGGGAGACACAGGAAGCAGTGAGGCTGTGTTCACTGACTACAGTCAGGAGCCAATGCAGGAGATGTTATAGTCTGCATCCTTTTTGTACAGCCAGAACCCACTGGCAACCTCTCCCAGTCCCATCTTCTATGACAGGGCTCTTCAAGTAGTATCTTATCACTCCCAGCCTTCTATCATAGCCTCCCTGCTTTGACCCCTAGCAGTCCCAGGTCTTTCATACTTCTTTCTCCCCTTAACGTGTCCCATAAGTGACGTTCTGTAGTTTCCTGTGGTTGCAAGAAGCAGAACTCAGGAACGACCTGAGCATGCTCTTAACACTACAGTCAGTAAAAACATTCAAACTCTTGGAGGTAAAGATGGGGAGAGCTTGAGTTCTGTAGGACTCTACAACCAAAACACAAAAGATTGCACAGTACCTATACACATTGTGTAGCCCTGGTCTTGGAGCATATGATTTTGAGTTGTCCAAGTAGATTTCTTACAGTGCCCAGGGAGACTTAGTTCCTCTACAGTAGGAAGAAACAGAATACTAAGTTGTCAGCATGTGAAACAGAAAAATCCCTGAAAAACAATACTGTGCAAATAATACACTGTGGGCAGTATTCTCCTTTACTTTACTTGTCAGCCTCTATTTGAGCATTTTAGATTTCTATGGTTGCACGCACCAGAAGAGTGTCTCACAGAGTATGTGCAACCACTGAGTTAGTGGAAAAGCATCTTTTGATTTTTTTGTAGTTAAGGTAATGTTAGAGGTAAAATGAGCCTTAATTTATAACTTCATGGTCTATTCCATGAAGCACACAGATATTTGAAAAAATAAAGAGCAAGTTAGGAGTTTTCAGAGGAAGCCTATGCTGCTGCTGTTTTCAACTATTGAGAAAAAAAATAAAATTTAAAAAATATAAAAAATATATATATAAAACCTAGGGTCAGATTTGATTGTGAATGTGGACCACATTCTCAACTGATGTAAAACAACATAATTTTCTATAGTTACAGCAGAATTTCTTTCTTTCATATCAGCTGAGGATATAGTAGCTATTATTTATTTTAATATTCCATATGACATGAAACTACTCCAAGATACTTCTCTCTTTTCTCATTTAACCATAAGCCAACATCCAGAGTAGAAACATTTGGTGATAAATTTTCCTTACCACTGGAATTTAGACTAGATATGAATGTAATTTAAATGGTACTTTATTTCACAGCTCAGGGGATTTATTGGTACTTCTATGGGGAAAAATATTTAGTTTAGATATTGACACCAGCAATACTGTCATCTGGCAAGCACTGTAACATGTATAGCACTTAGGAGAATTATGTTTGGTAAACAAAAAAGAAGTGTAAGTGCAAAATATCTTCATTGTAGTATAGACTGATATTTTAAACAATCACAGATGGTGAGTTACTACTGGCTGGCTATTGACAACAGTATCAGCTTTAGAAAGGGTTTTGACAGGTCTCATTGTACAATGATTAATTACTATGAGGTATTCCAATTTCCTCTCTTGTTCTGCTCATGGCTCAGGGTAAAATCTGTTGCTCTTATTACGCTCTACAACACAGGAAATATCTTCTCACTGCTGTATCCAAGGACCAATCAAAGTGCAAGAGTCAGACAAATAAGACCCACAGCCAATGCTGGAAAAGATTTTTTTATTTTTTCTCATTACTTTTTTCTCAAGGGATCAAGGAAGGAAGGAAGGAAGTTAATGTGGCTTTGCTTTCCATGTTTTAATTTGCTTTAAATGAAAAATGCGTGGGACAGATGACTAGATTTTCTGAGGAGAGCAGGTGAGTACTAATCAGGTCAGTTTAATTATATGTAAAAGATATTAGTAAAAGAGGAATAGATGTGAGAGGAGGCAATGGATATTAGTGATCTTGCTTACTTATTATGCTCACTTTCCACTAAAACCAAAACAAAACAAAAACAAAAACAAACAAAAAAAACCACCAAGAACAGTAATAGAAATAAGCAAGATCTACCTGTTTTCCTAACGTTAACTTAAAGAAGAGAGTTTGTCTATTTACAGGATTGCTCCTATGTTCCTGGTTTTGAATACACAGTGGTATTGGATGTAGATTGGTCATTGAGATATCCTAGAAATGGACAGGGTTAGTCCTGCCCCATGAAAGTAAGGTAAAATATTCAGCAAGTAACTGTTGCCAAGGAGATATATTTTTTAATAATGCAAAGGAGAAGTTGCATTACCAGATACTGAACGTGTTTAATGTCTAAAAGTTCTCCCTTGCGTGATCTGAAACAATAAGAAGCATGTATTAGGGCGAGCTGCCTCAGTGCAGGATTCTGTTTAAGATTTTCATGCTAGCTCCAGATGAGGTGGTAGATCTACATATCTGTACAATGCTGAATAGAAATTTTACTCTGGGTTCTGGAAGCAATGTAAACGCATCATTGCTGCACTGCATTATGCTTTGGCTAGAGTAGTTATGCTGACGTGGCTATGCTGCTTCCAGTCTTGACGTTATCCTAAGTGAGCTTAGATCTTTCTGCCCTGTAGTGCAAACTTATGCATAGCCTTCATCTCTACCACAATCTAGAAATGTTGATCTTTCAACTATACCACCTATTGAATCTACAAAAGAGGGTGAGAACTCTCACAGAAATGTCTTAACAAGTTGTACTCTGGATGTATCTTCTTTATTTTTGCCAACATTCCTCATAGGCATCAGAGATTGACCACAGCTACACATGGGACAATTTGTTGCTCAGAACTGTGCTCTCTTGTTTGTAAAGAGAAACTTCTTCCTTTGGTTCCTGGTGGCTGTGGCTTGCTTCAAGGTTGAGGATCACACTAGTAGATTGGTGAGGGACAAACCTGATTTAGATTGATAGGCTTCTCAATGTTGCTCTGTGTGACTCCGTGTGTGTGCCAGGGGAAAAGGTGTTTTCAACTTCCTCTGCAACTTAGGAAGTGGTTTAGCTTTTGGGAATCATCAGGGCAGCTCTCACTTCGTCAGTTTTCTAACATCAAAGAATCCTTTGGCATTATTAGTGCCTTGATCTCTTGTTCTCTATCTGTAACACAGAGTTTATTCTGAAACTCTGTGGTCTAATTAAAACCTTAGGGTTAGTATGAAACTGAGTGATAGATAAGTTTTTTGATATAAGAAAAGGAGAGGGCCACATGATCATCAGATTTGGTGATCTTTTCTGGCATCATGTTCTGCAGGCCTTTGTCTTCACCCCATGAAACATGGGGTGAAGACATGGAACATGGGGTGAAAACTCTGCTTATGACATGCAGAGACGGAATAGCAAAGTAGATTCAGTCACCAGTACAGTATTTTGTTTTGGCACAATTTATTTCTGACCCATAAAACAGAATACATGGCCAGGAGCCACTAACAAGGAGGAAACAAACAAACAAACAAAACCCTAAAAAATGAAGAGACCAATGAAGAAGACATGTTAACAGAAGTGTAAAAAGGAAATAATTTTTTAAAAGAAAGAAAAAAAAAATGTATCAAATTAGTTCCCACCAAAAAAATAAAAAAATAAAAAAATAAAATCTACATATGATTGGGATACAGGATCACATTTTGCATTGTTGATAGAGAATGTACAGAAATTACTTATGGGCTAGTAATCATACCAATAACTGAAATGGGACCAGATCTGATGACACCTGTATCAAAAGTTCTTGCATTTAACCACATTTTGAAGATTTTTATATTAACTCACTGGCTATATCATCAACAAAATAACACAACTGTAGTTTTACTGAAATAACACTGTCAGATTGCCTTATATCTTACATTTTTAATTACATTTTATATACTCAGAAACATAACATTTATTTTGCTTTTGGAAAATAATCTCTGTTTGCCATTAAAATAATTAATCCCATTTTCATTTTACTCCTGTAAAAGTCAGTGAAAAGTCCTGCATATGTTGAAAGAATTAGTGGCATTAAAATACGTTTATCTCTGTCAATGTGCATTACATAATTTATTAATTGTTTTAAAATGGGAATTTGATTCTTAAAATAGCCATTAACATAGGTAACATGCTAACATCGAAAACCATATTTCAGAAAGCCAGGGATCCTCACCTGTCTTTCTGAAATGCAGCCTAGCCCAAGACATGCCTGAACTCTGGATATATGATATTGTTCTAGAATGCAGTTTCATGTATGCCAGAAATCTTGCTTACTTTTGTAAGAATTAGGAACATCATAGTTGTAATAGAGACCTTCTTACTCAGGCTGTCACTCAGGCCCCCAAGAAGTGCAGTAGTGGCTGACAAATTTCCTTTGAACTAGACTAAAGGAAGATTTTTCCCTATCTTCCTTGTTATTTTCCACAACAGCATAATTCATACTGAGCATTTCAGTAAGAACTTTAATGTATCAAAGAAAATGCAGGCCTATGATTCCCTGAAGAAGACAACCTTCTTCTAAGAGTTCATAGATTATTTGGGGAGAAAGCTTAATTCAGTAATAAACTTGGATTCAGTTTTATTCCAGGTCAACTTTATCCATGAAAACACCAGAAACGAAATCAATATTCCTTGGGGAGACTCAAAGACGAATATGTGGTGACTTACTACATTCCTGAATGAGTATTTAAAATATTTTTTTTCTTCAAGTCAAAGAGTGAAAATATTTATTTCTTTAAATAAGCTCTGATTAATGCAGAAGAGGGTAGTAAGCTTATTAAGTGATTTGATCTTTGAAGACAAGGACCTATTGGTAGGCTGTGTCATATATCCAGTGGTTAACACTTAAGAAAGGGAAAAGTAAAAGAAGGAACAGGAAAATGTAGTTGTTCTATGATCAGGAAATGATGTATTGTGTTGTCCATAACCATTCCTTATGAAATCCTAGTTCATCTCTAAAATGTCTATTGAGAGTGAACCAAAGACTACTCTTATACACAAGCACAAAAGCAGTAGTTCTCTTTGCTGTGTGTGTAAACCGAGGCTCCATCTGCAATGAGTTTCAGTGCAGACTAAGGGGAAATTTGAGCCAATGTACTTCCACGTCCAACTGTATTACCTACAAAGGTGGATCAGAAACAAACATGTGTCCTGACGTGCCTGACCCTGTAGCTCATCTGGTCATGAAGACCTAATGTCAATAAAGTCAGGATAAAAATATATCACCTCTTTTGTTGGAAAGTGGGATTAGTAGACTCAGACTGCCTATAAAGTGTAGTTCCAGGCAGCCTGAAGACCGCACAGAAAACATACAGCACTGTGGTCTCTCTGATGCCGAAAACTGATTTGTGGATTAGTCTAGTGGCTGATGGAATGCATATAGTAAGACTGTTCACAACCTGTGATGTAACATGCTTTTTTAGCGTAAGTAAAACTACTTACTATGAGAATATTTTTTCTTTTACAATCAGTTTGCAAATTGCTGTCTAATTTTCAGTCCAGTATCACCCTTCGACTAAAATTCCACCTGAAAATATTTTCCAGGTTCCTTGCTTTTACTGAAAAATTAAGATTGTCTTTTTCTTTTTCTTTCTTTTTTTTTTTTTTCTTTTCCTTTCCTATTGTCTAACTTTACAGGGATATCACAATTTCCCATTTTATGGTTTGCTTTCTCAGCTTTCTAAGCGACTCTCTATGATTTCTGTCTGTTGAAGTTGTTTGCAAATGTCAAAACATTATGAATGTTTCTGCAAATGATTTCCATTCTACTTTCAAAAAAAATAATCTGAGAAATAATATTTTTAAATATTTTTTAAATAAAATCTGAATTTCTTCCAGAATAATATATTTTTAAAGTTAAGTCTTAAATGCACCTACTCTATATTTTTAATCAGGTGAATTGAGTCCTGTCTTCACACATTTGAGCAACATTCGAGGAACCTAATACATGTATCTAAATTTTGTATTGTTAGTGTCTCTGTCTGTATTGAATCCTATCCCTGTTCTTATCTCTATCCCCATCCTTATGCCTATCCCTATCCTTATCCTTATTTGATTGACTTAGATTTTTAGAAGCTATTCCCAGAAAAAAAAAAAAAAAAGGATATTAAATCATTCAGAAAGGCTTTTAAATGAGCAAAAATATTGACTCTAATCCTGCAAGATTTTCTTCACTTCTGCACCCAAATTAAAATATTGAGTATAGATAAAAATCAAGCCTGAAACTTTCACAGGTGTTTTAAATAGCCTATTGGTGTATCTGTGACTACATTACAGCTGCCTTCACAGTCCAGCTAAAATAGATGTAATGGGTGAGTTTAGATCACTGATCAAAAATTTAGTCACAGATATGGCAATAGAAAATCTGGTAGTTTTCATCTGCAGGGTCTCAAGAGTTTCTGGATCTTCTAGAGTTACAGCAAACTTTCTCTTTTCATTTAGAAATATCTATGCCATCTTACTCCTTTGTCCTACAGGCTTCAGGTAGCACTGCTCTGCTGTTTGTTTTTTTTTTTTTTTTCTGCCTTTTCTGACTCTATATAACTGTGATTAAATAGCAAAAATGGTTGACCAGAAGTGATATATTCATGGAAATGATACCAGCCTGACCACTGCATCTACAAGGTAATAAATATGCATATAAGAGACATAGAGCATTTTACCATATACTTAGCTAGATATGCAGTATATCAACTTCTATATCTTATTATTATTATTATTATTTAAAGAATTTGGTAGTTATTTTTTTATAATTCTAGTAGTCTTAATACCTTTGTTCTCTGATTAAAAAATATATATATTATTATTTTATATATATACTAGCTTTTTTTTTCTTAAAGTTGAGATGGTACAAAATCTGAATGAAACCATATTAAATAATGAAGAAAAATATCAATATAGCTCAGAAGATTAGGAAACACCTGCTGTTTAATTTATCTATCAATGTTTCTGCTTAATGGATTGCTGTCTAGAGAATTATAATTTCCTCTCTCTTAACAGGCTAAGGGCAGTAAGCATTGGTCTATAGAAGACAGGCAAATTATGAATTCCTATTTTCACACTTCCTGTTGATAAATGTCTATATTTGATAAATGACTCTATACTACAGTATAGAGTACTGCTCTAAAATTTATTGTAAAGTAGTCAGCAACAGCTACTGGGACTTCATGTCACGTCACCTCACTCTTTCTACAGAAGCAAAATCTTCTCAAGTGTTGTTTTTCAAAACTCAGAACACAGTGGATAGCATATCAGACAAAAATCATACTGGTAGTAGGGTTTGTAGGAACCATTCAAGCATATTTTCAATAAAAATACACAGATATGACCTTACACACTACTTAGCAGCTGGAAGTAAATGTTCAGAAGTTCTCCCAAGGTGTTATTTTATATTGATAGATAACAGGAAGAAAAGTGTGGTTGAAAGCTTTATGATACCCAGGACGTGGAAGGATTCAGGAAAGATATGTAACATTTTTGCTTCAGTTCTTAATTCATTTTTATTCATGTTACCAAGGCTCACTGAATGACTTTTAAAGTCAATGTCATTCCCTCAATTGAACAAGAGTTCTCACTTCTTCAGCAAAGGAAACACTTTTGTCTAAAAGTGCTTGAAGAGCTAATACCTTGTCCTATTATATTTGGATCTTCAGAGTTTTCAGCTACAGTGATTTTAAACAATGACTGCTTGAATGATCATCCATGTTTGTTTGGTCTCTGTATCTTAGCTTCAAATGTAAAATGAGCTGGGATCAGAATTGTATGCTGTCTCCAGAGAAAGAGAAGAACAGTCAGAAGAAGGAAAGAATGAATTACATTGCTTGGTAATAACAGATTGTTCTTGTATATGTACACAGTCCTCAGAACAGAGGACCTCAAAAAGCAGGAGCAACTAAAGTGTTCTACCTCTGAAAGCAACCTCAGCTGCAGAGTTCATTTTTCCATAGATGCAGTGTGACAAGTTCTTGAACGAAGGCTATATATCTGCATCAGAACTACAAAACTTGGAAGGAAAAACAACATTCTCTTTCTGGTTGTCTGCAAAGTCACGTTTGGGTAGAAACTGGAAACCTGGGGATGGTGGAAGAAGAAAGTGTATAATACAAAGAGTGACTCACAGGACTGTGATTATCACATTTGTCTGCACTACTATTTTTTGTTGTTGATTTTGCTGTTCTACCTGTTGTGTGATAAGCATGACTAGGTAAGTTGCAAAAATTTTGGAGCTAACTAGGTAATGTCTCTAAGGCTCCTCCTTCCCAGATTTATAGTTATTAGTGCAATAAAAAAAGGATATTAAGATTTTCTTAAAATATTGACATAAAGATACTGACTTTTCAGAAATATAAAGAACATGTATTTATGCATATAATTAAAAAGAGAAAATTTGTTAGCTGAAATATTTCATTGTTTGAAATCTGTTTTAAACTAGGAAGAGACGATGATGTCTCTGGGTAGCATGACATGTTTTGAAGAATCAGCCAAAAACAGTTTAGCTTTGCTGCTAATAATAGACTGAATCTGGTAGAGGTTTCATACTTATGTTTATTCCTGACATATCCTTCATATCCTTTTCCTTCCTTCCTTCCTTCCTTCCTTCCTTCCTTCTTTTCCCCTTTTTCCATCAGTAAATGCCATGTGGGAATTTCCATGTTAGGTATTCCCATGAGATATCTAATTAGGAGATGATGTCATATGCAAGGTTTAGCAGCCAGCAGAAAGTGAGCAGTAAGTATAAGAAGAGATTTCAGAGGACAGGTAGGGCAGTGTTCAAGAATAGCAGGAGTGTTGAGTAAAAGATACCACTTGGGGTTCTGAACTGTAGAGGTCTGGACAAAAGAACCATGGAATTTGGGTGGCAGAGAATATAGCACTTATATGGAAAAGTGGGAATGCTTTTAAAACAGGAGAAATTGGAAAACTAGAGCTCTAGAAGGATTACATCTTTGGTGGGGAAGCATGGGGCAAGTTGGGTTTGGAGGTCCTTGAAGTATGACTAGAGTATTGGAATGGAAGGATACAGCCTCTTTAGGAAGGGGAGGTGGGGAGGGGACATCATCCTCTATGTCAATGAGCAGCCATGCACCTCTGCCTAGGGATGGACGAGGAGCTGACAGAGAGCTGATGGGTCAGGATTAAAGGGAGGGCAGGGACAAGGTACATCACAGTGGGATTCTGCTACAGGCCACCTGATCAGGAGGACCAAGCAGATGAGGTCCTCTATAGACAGCAGCCTCACATTCACAAGCCCCAGTCCTTGTGGGGGACTTCAACTACACTGATATCTGTTGGAGGGACAGCACAGCAGGGCATAGGCAGTCCAGGAGATTCCTGGAATGAGTTGATATCTTCCTTCTCCAAGTGATAAAAGAGCCAATGAGGAAAACTGCTGTGTAGGACCTCATTCTCACTAATAAGTAGGGGCTGGTGGGGAATGTGAAACTCAAGGGCAGCCTTGGCTGCAGTGACTATGAAATGGTGCAGTTTAGGATCCCGAGGGCAGTGAAGGGAGAGCACAGCAAGCTCACTACCCTGGACTTCAGGAGAGCAGACTTTGGCCTCTTGAGGGATCTGGTACCATGGGACACTCTACATCTGGAAGAGTACCATAGGACAAAGACCTGGCGGGAAGAGGGGCCCAAGAAAGCTGGTTAATATTCAAGGGTCACCTTCTCCAAGCTTGTGAGCTGTGCATCTCAACAAAGAGGAAGTCAGGCAAAAATGCCAGGTAGCCTGCATGAATGAACAAGGAGCTCCTGGCCAAACTCAAGCAGAAAAATGAGACCTACAGAGGATGGAAGCAAGGACAGAGAGCCTGGGAGGAATATGGAGAAATCGTGTGAGCAGCCGGAGATCAGGTTAGGAAAGCTAAAGTCCTATTAGAATTAAATTTGTCCAGGGACATCAAGGGCAACAAGAAAGGCTTCTACAGGTATATCAGTGATAAGGGAAGACTAGTGAAATTTTAGGCCCTCTCCAGAAGGAAACAGCAGGCCTGGTTACCTGGGATCTGGAGGAGGCTGAAATACTCAATGATGTTTTTGACTGAGTTTTCACCAAAGCGATCCAGCCACATGGCAAAGACCCAGAAGGCAAAGGCAGAGACTGGGAGGATGAAAAACCTTCTACTGTATGAGAAAGTCAGGTTTGAGACCATCTAAGGTGAAGGTTCACAAATCCATGGGACCTGATAGAGATTCACCCATGGTTCGTGAGGAAACTGGCAGATACAGTTTCTAAGCCACTGTCCATCATATTTGAGAAGCTGTAGCAGCCCAGTGAAGTTCCCACTGATGGGAAGAGTGGATATATAACCCCCATTTTTTAAAAGGGAAAAAGGAAGACCTGGGGAAATACAGGCGTCAGTCTCACCTCTGTGCCTGGCAAGATCATGGAGTAGAATCCTCCTGGAAACTATGCTAAGGTACGTGGAAAATAAGGAGGTGACTGGTGACAGCCAACATGGTTTCACTAAGGGGAGATCATGCCTGACAAAATTGTTGGCCTTCTATGGCAGGGTTACAACATTGGTGGAGAGGGAAAGAGCAACTGATGACACCTATCTGGACTTGTGCAGGACATTTGACACTGTCCTGCATGATATCCTTGTCTGTAAATTGTAGAGACGTATTTAAAGGATGGACCACTTTGTGAGTAAGGAATTGGCTGAAAGGTCACACTCAAACAGTTGTGGTCAATGTCTCAATGTCCAAGTGGACATCAGTAATGAGTGGGGTTCCTCAGGGATCAGTATTCAGACTGGTGCTGTTTAACATCTTTGTCAGTTACGTGGATGGTGAGATCAAGTGTACCCTCCGCAAGTTTGCCAATGACACCAAACTGCATGGTGCAGTCAACACTGTGGAGGGAAGGCCATCCAGAGGGACCTGGACAGGCTTGAGAAGTGGGCCCATGTGAACCTCATGAAGTTCAAGAAGGCCAAGTGCAAGGTCCTGCACCTGGGTTGGGCCTGGGCAATGCCAAGCACAAATACAGGTAGGGCAGAGAATGGACTGGGAGAAGCCCTGTGGAGAAGCACTTGGGGGTATTGGTTGACAAGAAGCTTGACATAAACCAGCAATGTGCCCTTTCAGCCCAGAACCAAATCCTGGGCTGTATCAAAAGAAACATGACCAGCACATTGAGGGAGGTGATTTTTCCCCTCCACTCTGATCTTGTGAGACCCCACCTGGAATAATGTGTTCAGACTCACAGCCTCCAATATAAGAAGGACATGGATCTATTAGAGAGAGTGCAGAGGAGGGCCAAAAGTACGATCAGAAGGCTGGAACAACTTTCCTATGAAGACAGGTTTCTCAACCTGGAGAAGAGAAGACTCCAGGAAGAACTTATATGTGTTCCGATACCTAAAGGTTGCCTACAAGAAAGCGGGACAGGGTCTCTTTATCAAGGAAGTGTAGTGATAGGAAAAAGGGTAATGGTTTTAAACTAAAAGAGGGTAGATTTAGATTAGATATTTGGAAGAAATTCTTTCATATGAGAGTGGTGAGATACTGGAACGTGTTGCCCAGAGAAGCTGTGGATGCCCCATCCCTGGAGGTGTTTTAAGGCCAGATTGGATGGGGCTTTGTGGAACCTGATCTGGTGGAAGGTATCCCTGCCCATGCCAGGGGGGTTGGAACTAAATGATCTTCAAAGTCCCTTCCAACCCAAACCATTCTATGATTATAAGAACGGATTTTTAGCATGAAATTTTTGAGTGTAACTTAATCATAAAAACATAAAATTCCAGTCCTGTTGGAACTCACCTCTTCCTGGGAAGTCAGTTCCTTGGAGACCGGATCACCTGTCATATGAGGAGAGGCTGAGATAGCTGGGCCTGTTTAGCCTGGAGAAGTGAATACTGAGAGGGGATCTTATCAATGTGTATAAATATCTGAAGGGAGGGTGTCAAGAAGATGGGGCCAGACTGTTTTGAGTGGTGCCCAGTGACAGGACAAGAGGCAACAGACACAAACTGAAACACAGGAAGCTCCATCTGAATATGGGAAAACATTTATTTACTGTGAGGGTGACAGAACACTGGAATAGGTTGCCCAGAGAAGCTGTAGATTCTCCTGCTCTGGAGATATTCAAAACCCACCTGGCTGTGATCCTGTGCAATGTGCTCTGAGTGACCCTGCTTGGCAGGAGAGTTGGACTAGGTGATCTCCAGAGGTTCCTTACGACCTCAACCATTCTATGAGTCTGTGATCCCTCTTGTTTATTCCCTATCCTATGTGTGTTAGCATAGAGAGGTGGGGCAT
This sequence comes from Anser brachyrhynchus, assembly GCF_964034855.1. Lineage (NCBI taxonomy): Eukaryota > Metazoa > Chordata > Aves > Anseriformes > Anatidae > Anser > Anser brachyrhynchus. The sequence goes on from NC_137695.1 coordinate 94,820,226, forward strand.
GAGTTGGGCCCCTGATGAAGCTGACTTACTGGCTAGAGTGGCTAGAATACCTTCATGCTGCTCTTCAGGTGCTCTCCTTCTGAATTTTGACCCTTCAGGCTCTAGGCACCTATCACTGACACTGGCACCAAACTGGGAGGAGTGGGATGGATTGAGATTTCCCTTTGCCAGCAACTCTAGTTTAAAGCCCTCTTTACCAGCTTAGCAAGCCTGTGACCAAAGACCAAAGATGCACTTTCCCCTTCCCTGATCATTCTCATCTCTTAATCTCCCTATGTAGGCATGGTGACACACACTCAGTTATAAGTAGGCTTAACCATGCTCTCTGAACCCTTAATTTTGAGGACATTAACATAAATTTCTCAGTCATAAAAGGGAAAATTAGTGCTTATACATACGTGGGGAGAGTATTGGGTACTTCTGTATCTCTTTCATACCAGAGAATGAGGACTATACAAAGTGCTGGCTATATTACTCAAAAGAGGTGAATTAAGATATTGTGTAGAATGTGCAACCTGTGTGTTGGAAAAATATGCTGCGGTGTGTAAACAGTGACAGAACACAAATATTTTCATAGCTAGAAAAAAGAGGACCAGAAAATATTCACTTCCTCTGAATTACAGACCACATTACTATCTGTTCAAAGACAAATGGCAAAGCCATAGTTAAACACTGAAGTAGCAAGAAGTAGTATATATATTCATGGATGTAGTATATATGGATGAAATAGTATACATATCCTTCCACACGCTATTCCTGAACAACTAACAACATTCTGTTGCTGGAAATGCTTTCATTGCCATTTTTGGCCAAGATTTAACTTAGTACTGAATTTGAACCCAACAGCACTATCTGTGGTCTCAGAGCTTGTCCAGTTCAGCACAGCATTGCTGGTGCTGAAAAAGACTTAAGGAAATTCTGTGCAGCATCATGGGGAGCATCTTTTCATCTAACCAACGTAAGAAATGAAAATCACATCAGTTTCAAGCAAAAGTACATCTAGACCATCTATCAGTAAAATAGGAGGGAGTGGGCTGATTGACATAGGATGCAGCTAATTGGTGTGTTCTCTGGTATATGATATCAGAATATCAGCTATAATTTTACTGTTTTATAAATATACCACATAATGCAAAAGATAAAGTGTTCCATAAAAGTTATACTAAAAGGCAGCTTGATTTTAAAATCAATCTGGTACTCTGTGATGAAACAAGGTTGTTCCTACATGAATAGGTTAACGTAAAATCTGTTTCTAGTATATGTGTTCATTGCAACATGCATTTATTACACAGGAAGGAATATGTGTGTTTCTTCATAAATATGTGGAGAGAGAACTAGAGACATTCTGTTCTGAAGCAGCAAAGAGTCATTTTGCATCTATGAACAGGAAGCAGTGCAGGTATGAGACTAGCAAAGACATTGAAATGATAAGAAAGCTTGGCAAAATGATTGATGTTGTCTTTAATAGAAAGCTTTGAATAAAGGACTCCAAAAACCTGGGCACATAACTTGACCATCGAAAGGAATTTTCATTGGTGATCATGACAGAGAGGACAACTGACAAAATTGACGAGAGAAGTGAATAATGTTTTGGCTATTTTTTTTTTTTCAAAGAGATTAGAAAATGATTTTTACAGAGAACTCAAGTTCTCTGAATAAGAATAAGGAATAACATACAAATGAAACACTCTCGTGCATACAATGTCACTGATTTATTTTTATTTTATTTTTTATTTTTTTTTTGTAGGCTAGATTCCTATTTACAGTAATTTAGGCTCATACTATATTGAATTATTATGGCTTGGTCCCCTTTCCCCCTCCCAATGTTATGCCAAGTGAAAGCTACTATAAAATAGACATGAATCTAACCCAAGACAGAGACCCCTCCAATCTCAAACTGTAATTTGGAAGCATTATATGCAAGACAATACCTGACTGTAATTCTTCATTCATATCATTTGTTGATAAATGTTTCTTAAGCTGAATGGTAAACACTCCGTTACTGACCTTTGACAAGTAAGGTGTTGGGGAAAAATAACAAGGCTTTTATTAGAGATGCTAGAGCTCTTAAAGGTTAAGTGGACTGCTGCTTATTTAGGTGAAGTAGAAGAGTACACAGATCAACAATACTGATGATAATTCAACATACATTCCTCAGTCTTTAAGTGTGGTTTTTTTTTTTTTGGCAAAAAAGCCAAGTGAAAAAGTTAGTACTCAGTAGCTTGAAGATGACAACCTCATTCTGTGCACTAGTTAATAAAAAGCCAGGTGACTTTGGTAAAAGGGTAATAAGAAAGGAAGGAGGGGCTGGAGGGAAGGGTGACTAATGGAACATAATTGCATATGGATATTGGATATGGATTTTGTTCAGTCTACACAGCAAATAGTTATATTTTCATACATGTTTGAAAAATTCTCCTAGGGGACAAGTGTCTGCTCCTCAGGATTTAAAAGAGAATATGGCTGTACAAAACCAAATTTGCACAACTGGTGAAACCAGTGAAAATCCTATTTCTGCAGAGAAGCAAAATCCTCCATCACCTAGTTTCTTATCTAACCCATTTTTTCTGTAAGAGAAAGATACATAATTATGTGGCTGCTTGTCCATACATCTGTTGGAAATTATGTCTTCTAGCTTATATAAGAGTGCTACTTGCCAGTTATTATAAGCAGGACTTTAGCATAACAATATTATTAATTTTAAAATGAATATTATCAATCCTTATCATTATAGCACTGCATTATAAGTCCTTATTCAGTTACATATAACTTGGCACAACTTCAGTCCTTTGGACAGATTTTTTTTTTTTTTGGTCAGACTCAGGGTAATTTTTTTTTTATTTTTGCATTTTATTTTAGTTTAAACCAAAATGGTTCATCAATACATTATTTTTGTCATGTTTATCTGAAAAACAGCCCCCTCCTTTTCAACAGGACTTAAATATGTATGGGTCAGGAATGTGTGTGGGTTTTTGTTTGTTTGTTTGTTTTTTGGCTGCTTAAGAATCTGTTGAAATTTGGCCAAGTAATAAACATTTGAAAGTTGCTCAGCCAACTTGCTTCATATTAAAAAGATAAAATTTCAGAAGTGTCTTCCTCCCCAGTCATGTGCTATCATTTCAGTGTCTACCAGTGGTTGAACTGCATGTGACCTCCTTCACAGAAGGTGAGTCAACATACTGGATCCTATTTCTGGTCAGAAATTCTTTCATTTTTTTTTGCTGCCTTGTGCAAGGCAAGGAAAAGATAAGAATTCAAGTAAAGTTTTCCTGTACTTTCTTTGTTCTAAGTCGCCTGCTGCTACCACTCAAATAACTTTGAGAAAGATGGGGTTCAGAAGCCATATCTGGGGCAAGAGCAGGAACAGAATTAGGCCAACAAGTTTGGTGAGATGGAAATCTGGAGTGTGAACTGGAAACTGTGTCAATGTCCTCAATTGTAATGAGGAAAGAGATGTAATGAGGTGAGGTATGGAAATGTGATGAAGACATGCTGAGAGGAAGGAATTGGCATGACAGGAAGCAGATTGTGATTGGGTGAAAGGTGTTTGGTGAGTAGTGAAACTAAAAACTAAAACCAAGACTAGGCTAGGCTGGGAAAATATTGGGATTGGGATATTACTGAGCTGGGATGTGAAGACAATCATGATGAAACAAGGAGTGTGATGGAGACAGAACAGAAGAGAGAGGGTAAAAGACCAGAACAAGAGGAAACAGAGTGCACTCTGAAGAAAAGAAGAGATGCATATTTATCTCCATGCCCATCCCTTTTTTAACCGCAAGGGGCAGTTATTCACATTTTGAATCTAACGAAACTTTGCTGTGATCGAACTTCCTGGTTGTTGCATACTGATGCTCCTGATTTTTTTATGATTTTATTTTATTTTATTTTATTTTATTTATTTCTGCCTTGCTTTGAAAAATAAAAGCCTATAGGATTGCATGTAACTGAAAAAAATAAAAAACTATGTTAAAAGAATACAATTAAAGATGCAATGATAAATTTTTATGCGTTATGAAAAAATACATGAAATTTTCAATATAACAGTGGCCTGACTAACTGTGTTCATGATTTCCAGCATAGTCTGCAGTGAATTGATGAATCTCTTTCTTTTTTTTGGAAGGGTGGCGTTTTGACAAGGCTAACAGGGTGGGGGCAGATTAGCCTGACATTAGTATGAATCAGAGTTTTAAAGTTTTTGAAATTACAATTTCAATGCAAGCTTTCTGTTGTAGGTCATTTCAGCTGGAAACGTTGTGTTTGCAAGAGGTTGGTTAGAAGATCGCCTGTATTTTTATATTAGGCTTTAGGAAGCATCAGGAGGAAGATTCTGTGATTCTGTGAAGATAATTCTAAGTAACAACTTCCTTTACTTTTTCATCTACAGCAAGTTCTTTCTGAGAAGTTCTCTCAGTCAGTCTCTTCACCACAAATGTAATTGTCTGATCTATGGTACTAACTCATTTATCACGTATGTTGCATTCTTGTTTGTAGAACACTGTAATTAAATGAATTAAGCTTTCTAACCTGTTTTCACAGGTTATCATCACAGGTTATGAGGCCAGGGTAAATTTTAAGTCCTATGAAGATTATCCCCTGTCTGCGGTCATTTATACACCCTCACTCAACCAATTGTAAACTACTGTATTTTAAATTATGGTTTTTATATTCATTTTTTTAAATCAGATTTTTGATAAAACACTAGGAAACAATATCTGTAACAAACAATTTACCTTTATCAATTCCTTTTTTTTGTTGTTCTTGTTGTTTTATTTTGTTTTGTTCTGTTATCAAATCATATTGAATTAATTTGTGCATGAGCTATTTTGGATGAAAATCATGAAAAGGAGAAATCATGGAGTGATACTATCTTCCCATAATTCCCAGATATTCAGGATAACCATCTTTTATTTATTTAACCTTTTGAAAAATTGGTCTGCTAGATCTTTCTCCCTCTTTTGAAATTTCCCCAGTACTTACCTGAGGTAAGATGATTCAGAAGTTTCATTTCATTGTTCTAACTGAAAGACCTTGCTCCTGAATAATAAAGGCCATCTTAGAGTTTGTAAGACTATGTATCTTTACTTTTATATTTACCTTCGGTTACTTTTGACTACTTTTTTTTTTGTTTGTTTGTTTGTTTGTTTTTCTTTCTTTTCCTTTCACCAGTCCCTGAAGCTCCAGGTTAAGACTAAGAAGTGCATGCAGTATCTGAATTCCAGTACAATTCTCTACACTTCTTCACAGTTACCCCTTTGTTCTGCTAAAATAGCTTAATATCAGAAGGAAATGATGACACTTTACATTCACCCTCTCTTCCTTCCAGTTATTTAGAAACACATTGACCAGGATGACACCCAAAAACATGGCTGTAGAACTCCACAGGGTTCATCTTTCTAAATTGAGTACTGACTCTTAACCTCTGTTTCCAGTCTTTTAACCAATTATTTATATATGCAGGACTGCTGTCTAATTATATGCCTTCTCAATTTCTTTAAGATCCTTTGGTAAGAGATCTAGTCAAAAGCCTTCTGGAAATCCAAATAATCTGTATCATCAGTGTGAATATTATTCATCCTTTTGTTTTTCACTTAAAGAACTTGTTTTGATTAGTGAGGCATTATTTCTTTTTATAGGAGTAGTTGCAACTGCTTCCTATTTTATGTTATTTATTATGTCTATTTATTCTATTCCTTATAACAGCTTCTTCTGATTTGCACAATAGAGATATTGGAGTTCCTGGTCTGTATCCATAAGCAGCCTTTAAGGAAAAAAAAAAAAAAAAAAAGAGAGAGAGAGAGAGAGAGACTGTTATCATCATTACTGAGTTAATGACTTCTTTCTATCTGAGATTGTGCATCGCAGTTCAGATAGCTCATTCATCCATTAGCTTGGGATTCTTGGGTAAGTATTAACTCAGGAAGATGACTTGGCACTATTCTTTTCATCTTTTTGTATGATAAACTGTATGAGAAGAATTTAATTTTGAGGTGCACTCTCTGATGCCCCCTTACTTAGAAGAATTGTGGCTTAGATATTTCTCTGATTTTTTCATGCCAAACACTAATAACAAGGACATATATGTGTGTGGGTGTATATATATACACACACATATATATAAAACTGTTGCATTTTCTTCCTCAACTCTATTTTTATATCCTGTCCATCTACTTTCCCTACCAATTCCTTTGCACACTTCCTACCTCTGAAGTGTTTGAATTTTTTTAAAAAAAACAAAAAACAAAAAACAAACAACAACTTTGTCCTCAAACTTTTGTTTGGACTTTCACACTGTTTTCACATTTACCCTCCCAAACTTTATGATCTGTTCTCTTTTCCTGGTTTACTTCATGGTTACCATGAGGGAGGGAAGCTGAAAGAAGCTTTGTCCTTGCTGACTTTTCTGCCTTGGTTTTCTCTTGGTGTCTTTCTTTGACTATTTTTCCCCTATGGGAGGAAGCAACTAAAAGAACTTTCCTTCCCTATGAAGTTCTACAGCTGACTTGGAAATCTCCTTGTTTTGCTAGTAGATCCCTTGGAATATTTCAAGTTCTCCAAGACCAAAGCTTAAATTGCCAGAAACAAGCAAACCTACCATGACTGACAGTGGCAGTGAAGTGTTTCAGAACAGCTCTTTCATAAAGAGAATGTTCAGAAAGTTCAGCTTCTTCTGACTCTTCCAGAGCAACATACCTTCGGTGACAAATCACGTACGCCTGACACAGAATATGTAGAGTGGTTGTGTGTTGAGCTTAATCTGATATTCAGAAATGCCTTTAAAGTGGCTAATACTTCAGTAGTAGTTTTCGAATCACTGAAAGAAAAGGAAAAAGAAAAAAAAATTGAGATTGATTAAAATTTAAGCAATTTCTCCGTGTCTGTCCGTATATATATATGTATATAATTGAAGTAGGACTGTCTCTCTCTAAATTATTTTTTTTTTTTTAACTTTTTTTCCCTTTATTTTTGAATAATATTTACCAAATTTTATGATAAAGCTGGTAAAGTACATCTACGAGAAGCTTTACGATAAAGATATAATATTGTACTGTTGTCACAAACTGGCAATATTGAATGCCACATTTAACAGCTTTCATCAAAGTTAATGACACAAATTGCATAAGGTTGGAACTTGAGAATTTCTGATCTGAAAAGGATGAGGATTGGCAGTTTGGCTTCACAAATTTTCCTGAGGTTTTGCAGAGCTTCTGTGGGTTAGAAGTAAAACATGGTCAACTAATAACTACATAGTCTTACATTTATTAAAGGGATGTTTGAGAGATATTTGTGTATTCAGTCTTGTCAAGAAACATACTTTGTTAAAAAGGTCTTATTTTGCTGGGGAGCTACAGTTCTTAAACTTTTAATTGAAGAAATTACATGTACACTTCTTAATCATTTTAGACAGGCAGACAATATTTTGCAGTGTATTAGTTCTTTCAATATTGTGTGATATTTGTTGTTGACATAAAATATTTGTATTTGTTGCTATTCATCTTTTTTTTTTTTTCTTTTTTAGCTGCTCCCTTTAATGTTCTGTTTATCTCCTCCTACTCTTGCTGCTGCTGCTGCTATTCTTCTACCCTTCCTTTTTCTACAGTTGTGGTGCTCTAAATCTGTCAACCAGATGTAACTTTCAGGAGTCCTGATTACAAGCAGATTTGTAAGCTCTTATGTGTTACTTTCTATTTTAAAAAGTTGACTTGGGATTTGGAAAAAGCTCCCCATTTAGTTCTTTAAATAGCAAGAGAATACTGTAACTCAATATTGGCTGCTGGTAAGCACTACTGAAACTGACTTGTGGCTGGAAACAGATTTGTGACATTGTTTGGTTTTATATATGATGATTTATTTTAATGCTATTAGAAAGTGTGTGCAGAAGGGAGTTTGTTTTCATTTTAAGTATTTCCAAAGGTGTGAGGCCTTGTGGTGCCAGGGAAGGAGACAAGGAAGGACTGTCTGGACTACTGAAAAAAAATCCTGGTCATCTTCAATGACCTGTATGGTAACTGCATTTCAGTTGTAGGGCTGTTCCAAGTTACTGCTTTACCCTGGGAAGTGCAGTTTGCTATTCCTTCCTTAACATTCACAGAGGTAACTACACCGACTAATCTAAAGCAAAAATGTTGCCTCTTCCTAGTCTCTTGACTCAATATCCATCTCCTATCATGTCTGCAGTGGCAATCTGAGCCTGTTTGGCTAAGCAGTCTTCTGATCTGGTCTGGCATACAAGTGCATCTGAGCCTGTTTGGCTAAGCAGTCTTCTGATCTGGTCTGGCATACAAGTGCAACTAGTTGCAAAAAGCAGCATACAAACCTTCTTCCTCCAGTCCTCATATGCATACAATGCCATGAGCGGGTAGCACTGAGTGGCTGGGCAGAATTCTACTTCATGGCAAGACACTCTTAACTTGATGACAGTATCCAAAAAGAGAGAAGAAATGTGATCCAAAGATGAGAGAGGAGATGCTAAGACAAAGTGAGGCATGCCCCTGAACAGCAGTCACCACAGCACAACAGCATTTCTTTAGGGACCATCATATAATGACAGCATTTGACCAGTAGCCTGTCAATGGAGAAGTGATGGTCAACAGTGGTGTATGGTTCAGGAGGCTTTGGAGACATGCTGTGTGCATAAGGTACATTCGCTAGAGTGGTACTGCAAAGATATTCTGAGTACATGTACTCTCATTCTCTTTGATTTCACAAAAATGCCAACAGGTATCTTGCATTGGACCTGATGTATGCCCACTAAAGTCAGTTAGTGTTTAGCCTGGCTTGTTACAGCCTTGGTATCAAGACTAGGTTTTGCTGATAAAGTGAATAATTTCAGTCTAGTTGATATTCAGCAGCAGTCATCTTTATATTCCAATGCAATCCAGTTTATTAAGTAAAATTGTACTTAAAATGGAAAATTTCTTTGCCTCCAAATTAGGTTCTTTTTATTATTATTATTATTTTCTTTTACATTAAAACAAAAATGGGATTTACACATTTGTGGTAAAGACAGGGAAAAGAGTATTGAAAACAGATTAAAATTAGTTTTAAATTGACAGCTGTATCCTTAACTTCCCCATCATATGATCCCCAGCAGATCACAAGAAGGACGTTGATCTGTTAGAAGGGGTCCAGAGGAGGGCCATGAAGATGATCAAGGGGCTGGAGCACCTCTCCTACAAAGAAAGGCTGAGAGAGCTGGGGCTGTTCAGCCTGAAGAAGAGAAGGCTCTGGCGTGACCTCATTGTGTCTTTTCAGTACTTAATGGGAACTTATATATATATAAAAAACAAAACAAAACAAAACAAACAAAAACCAGAGAGCAACTCTGCTCAATCGGAAAAAGACAGGACAAAGGGGAATGGTTTTAAAATAAAAGAGGGGAGATCTAGATTAGAGGTTAGGAGGAAATTCTTTACTCAGAGGGTGGTGAGGCACAAGAACAGGTTGCACAGAGAGATTATGGATGCCGCATCTCTGTAGGTGTTCAAGACAAGGTTAGATGAGGCCCTGAGCAACCTGATCTAGTGGGTGGCATCCCTGCCTATGGCAGGGAGGTTGGACCTAGGTGATCTTTAAGGTTTTTTCCAACCTTATCCATTCCATGATTCTATTATTCTATGATCATCCATTTTCTTACAAGGTATGAAACAGATGACCCTCATGCATGCCACAGAAAACAGAGCTTATATTCTGAAAGTATTTGAAAAAATATTGTAAAATTTCTAAAAAAATTGGTGCTCAGTACTGCATGCATTCATTATGTATTTTGGAACAACCTATAAATATATATATATATATATATATACGAAGAATATGGGACACTATTTACATGTGCCCAAAATGATAATCATTCCATTAGAATTTTAGCAAAAGGGACTGAGCATGGCCTTAGCTCTTCTCTCTTATTGCTGCCTTAGGAGAAATTAGTAATTTTAATGATAAAATAGATCCCAGATTATCTTGAGATCAAAAACTGCAGCTGTAAAGGGCTGCATTTGACGGTTGATTGGTTTGGGAGGACATGTATTACAATGTCCTGCGTATCAAGCCAAAGCTGTCTGCAATTCATTTTACCATAGTTTATGTTTTAGAAAGCTTAATCATTGAACAGACTCTGCAGCCTTTCCCATGCCTTCAATGTAACACAACAATGTACTGCTTTTCAGGAGGTTTTGCTGAGGAAATATATATATGTCTCTAAAATGATAGTATTCTTATTCCTATTTATTTGCATATGATTCCTATTTGTATTTATTCACAGAATGGGCAAATCATTTGTACATTTAATAAACAGACACATCATGTTTCTTATGGTGTTGACGTGAACTGGAAACGTGCAACAAAATAATTGCAGTTAAAAAATGCTTGCGGAACTGAAGTCATAGTCAGATTCAGTCTAGAAAAACAATGTATTGATATATAAACAGTATCAAGTATCAGTTTTGAAATCAAAACCCGGTGAAGATATTTACACTGTCAACCTAGAGCAGAATGAGTACTTCATTGACAAGAGGCCTATCTATTTGTGCTGCACATGAGAATGCTCATAGAGCATTTACAGCAGCAAATATTAATCATGCTTATTTGTGATGTTAAGGGAAAAAGTATATTTCCTCTCCATACAGTTTTATTTAATTACTTTTTTCAGCTCATATGATTGTATCTTGCAGTCTTTTAATTAATGACTTTTAAATACTAATGGATATTAGAAAGTATTTGTCTATTAATACTCATGGATTTAAAGACATTACATAGATTTATACTGTGTTGAAAACATCAGCATTGTAACTTTGAAGTATGATAAAAATATATACATTATGACAAAATAAAGGGTAGTCTTATACTTCTAATTAACATTAACCCCAAGATAAATGGTTTGTGTAATGTTAATTTAGAACCCAGTCTAAAGTGACTGTTTCTGTTCTTTTCTCTTAAATTCTTCAAAACAGACAACCTCATAGATATTTTATGTGTGAAGCAGTTCATATCTCCCCAGCCTACAACAGTGCTATTTGCTTCTTGAAAATAATTCTGACCCCATTCTAACCAGGTTTAGTCTTATAAACATTTTGTCCATGTGCAAAGAGAACTGTTGAAGTTAAACATGTCTTGAAGTCTTTTCAATGTCAGAGTTTTTAGAGTTTTGCGCATTTTTGACTATCCCCTTGACTTCATTCACTAATATCTGGTGCCTAAGTTAAGCTAGGAGTGAGATTTTAAAAAATGATTTGACTGAAAAAACAAAACAAACAAACAAACAAACAAAACAGGTAAAATGAATCATTTTACAATCCATTTTGTCACATCCAAATGGTGTCAGACAGGCCTCAAATGACTGGTTTATAATCCTCACATTTGGAAAGTCAATACAGCATTGATACTTTCTGGTTTCAGAATTTTTGGGGAAACTCAAAATTTATTTTCAAGTCTTTCTCTGCTAAAAGAGTTAAAATGTTTTCAAAGATATTGCAAGAGGTTCATGGCTCCACAAGCTATCACTACCTTCACAATAATCAGTTTCACTTCTTTATGTCACAGAAACATATGGTCTTCCAACCTGTAATTACTGTAGAGTTAATGTGTAACATGCATTAAACAAATTGTAGAGTTGGAAAATTACAAATTCTATTAGCAAACCACTTCTGAATTTTTCAATCTGTTAGCAATACTATAATCAAGTGAAGACATGATTCATTCAATATAATAATATTTCAAATGTACTCTATTTTATTCCAGATTTTCCAATAGTTTTATTTTAGCTGAAACACTTGCATTCTAAAGTGATTTATGAAACTGAAATATAGAAGCAAGCATAGATATCATAGTTGAGCTTATGAACACACTTTCATTTGTTGCATGTTGAATCTCTAATTAGCAAGAAAAGAAATGAAACTATAGGAAGAGAGAGGAAAACATCATGTAGAAAAAGAGTGGGAAATCTGGAACTGCAACCAGTAAGGCATCCCATTACAATTTAGGAGGCAATTTGTCTTTGATGTGTCTATGTTTACATGCATGTAATGTGATATTAGCTGCCATTCTATAACAACCATGAAAGTTTCCTATTCTTATTTATTCTTATTCTTTATTCCTATCCTCATTTCCCTCCTGCAGTTGATTCTGACCACCTTTGCCATCTCCTCTGTTTATGTTCTCCCATTCTTTTCTCTTTTTTTTGTATGCATTTCTTGTAAGAGGATGTGTCCCACTTATTCCAATCAAACTTCTGCAGTAGTAATTCCTAAAGCACCAACATACCTATTCTTGCTCATAGTACCTTAAAAGTACAGTTCTTTTGGGAAGGTTAATTCTGTGGCCTTCTTTGTCATCTAAAGTGGACTGGTGGCTCTTGTCCAATGTGTAGTGGTGGGAACAGATACACACAGGGCAAATTCAAGGGTCTCTAGTAAACGAGAAAAGCAAATGAGTGCATGGGGGAATACAGCTGTTGCTATATTTTTCCATTGGCCAAACAGAATTATTGCTGACATAGTTAGGACTTTTTATGTGTGTACTTATGAGGTGAACTTACAATACGTTTGTTTGAGAAGTGATAACAATCAGAAATTTCCAAAAGGAAATACAATCTCAAAGACCAACAAATTTATCTTAGAAATTTAAAATGCCCATAAAAGTTTGCCTGAAAATACTGACTGTAAAAGAAAAAAATGATACAACAGGCTTTGAGATTTCTATGTCAAAGAACAAGGAAGTTAGGAACTGTGCATTATACAAAAACCTAGAAATAAGGTGAATGTGTGGCATTTTTTATTTTGCATCAGCATTTTGCATAATAAAGGATAAACTGACAAAAGAAGTTATTTAAAACAAAAAGTGTTGGTTGAATAATTAAAAAGCACATTAAAACGACCAAATTTAAATGTAGCAAGATGAATAGTTCTTACGTACTATGGTGAAGGGATACATAAATTTCTCAAATAGAAGCAAAGTAAACATGAAAATAAACAGCAAAGAAGAAATCATGTTTCACGGATTTTTTTCAGGAAGACAGAATTACATACTTGCATGTGTACATATACATGAGAATATTTTTTACAAAGTCATTTATATTTCTATGTAATATATATGCCTTACAGGTCTAACAAGTACAAATGGGAAAATATGATTAATATACAATTATAAAACCAACTGTGAAATGTATTTTCTTTATTTCCACATGATAAGCAGGGAGAAAGAAAAGCAAAGGGTACAACTGACATTCCTTGTTTAATGCAGCTTACTTAGTGACTGGCATAATGATAAGTGATGGTAATTTACCTTAAAAACCTTAATGAGTGGATCATTACTATAGAGAAATGGGAAGAAAACTTTAATCCCACAGAGGCAGAGCTCCATGGTTGGCTGTGCAATAACCAGACACAACTCTGAATGAGATTCCCAAGCTTCTGTTCCCTAGATAAAATTTTCTCTCACTCCACTTTTGCAAAGGTAATGAGGAGGTAATGAGGCTTGACTTGAATTTTTTCAGCACTTGATTCCCTTCATTCCCCAGCAGGTTCCCATAGGATAGAGTAAGATGTTGGATTTATATAAAAGCTGTGCTGATAGATAGGTGGAGGAGGTGAGCCATGCTATTTGGTTTTGGATTCTGTCTGTATGAGAAGGGGTTCAGATAAATTTCAAGTTCTTTCAGCACTGTCAATTCAGTCTGATAGTTTCCTCAGAATAAGACAATTTGATGACATGCAGACCTTGTCAAGGCTGTTGACTGTTTATTTTGTCACTTTACAGGCACTAAACACTGACCTTTCTGTGCCACCTTTTCTTCCTCTTTTCCCTACATTTTTTGCCTGCTTAATACCTACATCTGAGTAAATAATAAAACGCAAAAAGGTAGGTAGAATTGCTGTATTAGATCATTAGCTTAATTTGAGCTGAAAGGTCTTTGTTGTAAGGTGGGGGTGGGAAGGGACCTGGGGACCTTTGCAAAGTATTTTGCTGGCAAGCTTGTTGAGATTTGATTGCCTTTGTTGTGATAATCTGAAATTAATTTGCACTTGAACCCATCTTTCTTCTGGGCTCAATTTAAACACGGTTATAATTATGCGCCCTGCATGAAATTGAGAACAGACACTGATATGACAAGTCTGAATTTTTTAATTCCCCAGGTACTAAAGGCTTTTTTCCCCACTTATCTCACAAGGTAATAAAACAAAATGTTCCACTGAAGCACATGCTTAAAGAGAGGTATTTGCCTGAGGGGAAACAGTAATAATCAGTGTATTGCTACACATTTACTCATGTACTTTCTCAGTAGGTCAATCTCTTTCTTTTAAAGTGATGTTAAACTTCTGCTAATATTGGTTGATTTGTAACTTGTAGTATACAAAAAGTAGAAATTATATGTTTTATTCTATTTGGCAGCTCCTCATCTAAAAGTCTTTGTCTCAAACATCCATTATCATAGATAGTAAAAAAAAAAAAAAAAAAACCTATTGAAGACTACCTCCTAATATCCACAATTGATCTTAGCAGTACACCTTTCTTGTTCTCACCATGAGCTGTAATATCCTTATCAGCATTCTTTTAGTTTTAACCCAGATTACTGTTTTTGGTGAGGAATCTCATTAACTACAGTAAGTCCATCTTCTTTTGTGATTTCCTTTGGAATTGTAATGTACAAAAAGGCCACCAAGGTCAATGCCCTGGGCACAAATTCTTCTTTAAATCATCATTCAGCTCAGAGTAACAGCATTCTCCTTAGAAATAGACATTTTTAAAGATCTGGTACAAACTTCTTGGTTTCTTGGAAGTGAAAATCATCCAGAAAAGAAGCATAAAGTAAGAGCATAGGAAATTCAGTCTAGGGCTCCACAGAGTAACTATTTGTTAAATAAGTCCGTTTGCTCTTTACCAATATAGTTCTTCTCTCTGCCTCCTAAATTTATATACTGTGCCTTTTTCAATGAAAAAGGGGCATTCTCTAGTTAAATTGTCCTACATTTTAACAAAACTTTTGCAGGTGTTAATGATGCTATTGAGGTAACATCTTTTACGCTTTAGAAATAGCAGTTGTGCTCTGCCTAAAGCTGAATTTTTCGAGCATACTAAAGAACAAACAAACAAATAAATAAATACATAAAATAGCGTTTTTGCTGACTAAAGCAAGGGTGTTATTTTTGCAGTCCTATTTTAGTAGTAGCAATGTCAAAAACAAGTACTGAGCACATTAGCTGAATATTTCACCATTCTCATTCAAATTCCATTGTTATTGTAAAACCCCCTGCCACCGCCCCCCCCCCCCCCCCAAAAAAAAAGAAAACAAACAAAAAAAAACTCATCGTGGCTTAAAAGGAACATGGAGCATGGCCTTTGCCTCTGTAAAGGAGCCTACTCATCTACTCATTTGAATGAAATATTTTCTATGAAAAATTTCTGAAAGATTACGTGTTTTTAACTAAAGATAGTTCTCATGTTGATTGTAATGAAAATAATAACGAAAATATATGATGATGCAAATGTGAATATTTATCCTACTCTGCATTAGAAAAAGAAATGTAACCAGGCTGGCACAGCTGTAAGGTTAAAGAGCAAAACTAGGAAACGTAATGTAAAGAGTCATTCTTTCTCTACATTGACATTATTTTTACTTTTAATTTTAATTAAAAGTCAATAGTTTGTTCAAATACCAGTCTGCTTAAAAGAAGGTGAAGCAGAAGTGATATATAATTTCAGTGATGGTGAACCCTAATTGTAAATTGTAATATTAAAGTATTACACAAACTGTATATAATTACTTTGTAGTAAAATATTCACATCACAAACCCTAATTTACTAGAGAAGGACCTTATACACAAAAATCTTAATTAAAAAAAAAAGGTGTTTGAATGTGTACCATGTCTCTTCACTCCATTATTCAGAAATAAATTTTGAAACACAGGAAACTACAAAACAAGTATACTTCAACGCTTTTAGTCTACAATATCCTTATTAAACAATATAGCAACAAAAAGCTCAAAAGCAGCTCAAAGAAAAAAAAAAAGTCATTAGCATGGAGAAATAGATAGTTTTTTATATCTTGAAACCTAACAATCCAGAATGTTCAGACACATCTGAAAGGCAAAAATAATAATTTGGGATGACGTGCTAGGGGGGCATGTATGATAAGAACTGTGTGGCCACACATGGTGTGGTACATTTTCACCCCTTAGTTTATGTGTTTTGCTTTTCACTGCCACATTTTCCTGTGACTTTATCTCGTCTCGTTCAATCATGTTGTGCACATCACAGTCACTTACTGACAAGCAGCCCTAGCTGAAACATTCAGAGAAACAACCTTCCACAAACAAAGCAGGCAAGTCCTGTTTCTCTTAAGATAAAATCTGCTGATCTCATTATTGATTGTATGCTTTCAGGGGGTTTGTTTCCTGAAAGTTTGATATGGGGCAACGGAGGTGACAAAAGATTGGCACTGCGACCTGGAAATTAAATGGTCGACTATTAGATCAACGTCAAATAGGGTGAGGCTGAAGTGTTTGGCAAAAGCATTAGATGCTGTCTTGACTTAATCTCTCTCCCTCTTTCTCTCTCTCCTTTATCTTGAATCTGTTTTGAACCTTCCTAGGCAATTTACTATCCTTGTCATTG
>NC_137695.1:94837033-94882033 GCF_964034855.1 Anser brachyrhynchus
AAAGGAAAGGAAAGGAAAGGAAAGGAAAGGAAAGGAAAGGAAAGGAAAGGAAAGGAAAGGAAAGGAAAGGAAAGGAAAGGAAAGGAAAGGAAAGGAAAGGAAAGGAAAGGAAAGGAAAGGAAAGGAAAGGAAAGGAAAGGAAAGGAAAGGAAAGGAAAGGAAAGGAAAGAAAAGAAAAGAAAAGAAAAGAAAAGAAAAGAAAAGAAAAGAAAAGAAAAGAAAAGAAAAGAAAAGAAAAGAAAAGAAAAGAAAAGAAAAGAAAAGAAAAGAAAAGAAAAGAAAAGAAAAGAAAAGAAAAGAAAAGAAAAGAGAAAAGAAAAGAAAAGAAAGAACTCAGTAAAGCAAATTTATTCCAACAGTTCTCTCAGACAACCTGGTTGTAGTAGACAGTAAAATACCTACATATATTGGTCCTAGGATGTCAGCCTTTCCAGCAGAAATAGTTGTATGGGATGTTAAAGTGATCATACAGTAACAGTGACAACTCTCTAATGTAAAACTATGAGTTTTAACTGCTAATCTCTTGAATCAATATATATTTAATTGATTCACTCAGCTTGATTCTAGAGTAACCCAAGAGTGTATACATGCACAACAATCCCTCTTAGACACATCTACTCTATTTGTATATTATGTAAGGGATGAAGCACATTTAAAATATTTAATTTCTAGTCCAAAGAACTTTTGTCACCATATTGTCTCAACATCTCTGGTTTTCTTGTTCTGAGGCACTGGATTCTTCAGCTTTCTTGTTTCTTTGACACAGAAAGTTATACAATGCTTTTCCAAAATGAACAATTAGAACAATGCTTCAGTCTGATGAACTATTACATACAGGTTTCTGTTTGAGTTACATATATATTCTGCTTGTCTGCGGTAGTTACAGGGTTTGGGGGGGATTCTGAAGTTTGAAGATTTGTATTATATTGTGTGTATCATCCTGAAGAAGAGACTTCAAGACACATATGGCTTTTTATGTGTCTGAATCCAAGGTCAATCAGTATTTCTATTCTTTGTCTTCTAGAATAGTGTAGTTCTATATAAAAAAATGTAGATTTTTTTTACCATAATCCCATTTAAAATTATCATTTAAAACAATTAAAAGCCAGTCATTTGCAATAAAACATTCAGAGATAAACAAAAAAGAAAAGCTAAATCTCTGAATCTTTAGTTATGGTTATATAGTTTAAGTGAACTCTGCTTTTCAATGGCATTCTCTTTAATGG
Organism: Anser brachyrhynchus; assembly: GCF_964034855.1. Taxonomy (NCBI): domain Eukaryota; kingdom Metazoa; phylum Chordata; class Aves; order Anseriformes; family Anatidae; genus Anser; species Anser brachyrhynchus. The sequence goes on from NC_137695.1 coordinate 94,838,260, forward strand.
AGGAAAAGGTAAAAGGCACTTGCTAAATAAAACTAAACTAAACATCAACTACTCTCAGAGTAAGTCAGTTAGAGTAGCTCAGTTTCTCAGTCAAATATGCTTCTTTTCCCTTACACCATACTAAATAGAGAGAACATGAATTTCAAGCTTGAGAATGTCTTTGCCCTTAACAGATACAAAAATTGTAGGACATCTTGAGTGGTCTGTAGCACCAAAAAATTTGAGTGAATAGTAATAATACACGTGATAACAAACTGTCAGAGTCTAACTCTTTTATCTGCCAGCAAAGGTGGAAAATCTTTCACTTATGAATCCCATGCTTCATTTTTAAACTAAGCCTGATTGTAATTTTACAAGTGGCATTTTGGTTGGTTGGTTGGTTGGTTGTGCTTTTTTGTTGTTGTTATTGTTTGTGGGGTATTTTTTGGTGGTTTCTAATTATATGTTCTGCTAACCAGAGCAATGGCAATGACATGGGACACCTAAAACACAAAATATTTAAGTTGTGATTGGGAAGGCTAAATATTATCATCCAGATGACAGGTTAGGGATTAAGTACATGTGCAGTTATGCCTACAAATGTGGCAGTGCAGTATTTCTAATCAGTGAGCAATGACAAGCAGCTGGGGAAGGCTTGAGGACTGAAACATCTTGACCGTGTTTAACAGAAACTATGAGAACAAGACTGATTTTAGCTCTTACACTTCACCTGCTCTGGAATGCTTTCTGCTCTGGGCTCTTCAACAGACAATTTTGCAGAACTTATGTGGAGGCTGTGATGCCCCCAGAAATGGTTTCTGGGACTGTAAAATTTCCCTGTAGGCAGAGGGAAACTTGCTGAATGTTTAAATTGACAAACTAGTAAGTTCCCTATTAAGAATACTTTTGTTGTTGTTATTTTTTTTTAGTCTATATTGTTCATGAATCTTAATAGAAAACAATAAATATGAGGAATTTCCTTACTTCCATCTATTATTTATGGAATTTAGATTCTTCCTTTTACCCTCTTATCAACACTGATAGGAGTCCCAAGAGCACTCAAAACATGGCAATTTAAAAATAATAGCATAGCTGTAAATATCTAGCAAATGTTTCATTCTTCTTGACCTATCTATGCTTACACAGGTCATTCTGTACTTTAGACCAATTTTGAGGCTGTTGTATTTTTTTCTACCTGTGACCAAAACACAAGAGATAACCAGAAAAAGAACAACACTTTAAATGTAGTATCTCATAGCATCTCAGACTATCTATTGAATCTGTGATGGATTAGGAACCACCTATGCCAGATGAATAATCTCCTTCAGTCTGAGCAAGTTGGGGGCTGATTTTCCAAGTCTCACACTCTGGATATTTTCCAGTGAACTTAGCAGTATTGAGTGAATACCCTTGCTAAGCCACTCTGATGATGAGAAATTTTAAAGTTAACACATTAGAATCTATCTTTGGGATTTTGTTTCCAAGTATGTGGAATTTACTACATGTCCTCTTGAGAATTTTAAAATATAAGTTTCTAAAGGCTGTAGTTCACCTATATATTCATGTTATAAAACTTATAGGTAGGTGTCTTAACCTTAATTATAATAAGAAACAGTGGACTTTTTTTTTTAATTTTTTATTTTTTATTTCTGTGATGCATTGTTCAACATTTCTTATTATGACTTGTTTTCATTTTTAAGTTTTCCACAACTGTGCTGTTATCAGTGTACTTAGCAGTTGGTGCAAAGACAGATATGCAGTTTTAAGGAGGAAGGGTTGTCCTTTTTGTTTCTTTGTTTTTTAAATAAATCATGCTGTGGCCCTATGTCAACATTTCTGGTCAAAGATGCCTCATCTTATTAAGTAAATCAAGCTGAACATTTTGCTTGACTTTGATAAAAGTTTGTCTGGGAAGATCCATTTGCTCTGCTCATTACAGTTACCCTTTTCAGGAAATATTTTTTGGCTGAGCCAGATTTTTAAGCATTTTGGGAATAATCCCAAAAGTGAGTTGTGTCATAACAAACAAATTATAACAGTGCAGGAAAATTAATTCCCAGATATACTTACATCACATAAATAGATAGAAATAAATAAAAATAGATAAAAATATAAAAATATATAAATAGATAAATCAATAAATAAATGCTTTATCATGTCAGTATGACACATTGCTTCATGCCCTATCAGATTGCATTTTAAACAGAGTATCTCCATATTTTAGACCCTGTTGAGACAGGCCCTACCTGTGGTCAGATGCTCTGGCCTGTTCCCATCATCAAAGAAGTGCCCAGTGCTCAGGGCTAGGGCTTCCACCCAACTCCCTGGCCCGTATTGCACCCTGACAGAGGGAACAAAGAAATACCTGTTTTCCAAAAAGAGCTGAATTAGGTAGGAATTTGTATTTTATGGAGGAGAAATTCCTTTGTACAAGTCATACTTCTTTCACACAAACTCTCCTGTTGGACCAGTACATATTAAATCTACTGTGCCCAGTGAAGGGCAATACCAGAATGACAGTGAAAATTCATTTAGAAAATTTTGTTGGAGAATGACATGGATATATATAGTGAAGTGCACAGGAAAACAGAAAAATATTATTTGAAAGAGTAGTACATTCCAATGTTTTTACTGGAGATAAACAAATAAAACATTTTTTGACCAAAAGGTGACGGACTGATGGATGACAAACTTAGAGCTGTATTTCAAATGCGTTTTCATAGATAATGAATGTATGTAGAACTGAACACTATGCTTTTTTAAATGGTGTTATATATATTATCTACCTAGCTTCTAACTAGAACTAATGAATAAAGATATTTGAAACTCTCTCAATTTCAGATACAGAGATGTTTATAAATGGCTAGCTTTTTTTTTTTTTTAACCATTCATTCCAATTTGAATGTTACATTATAGTGTTGCTCATGACTCTCATCTGTTTTTATAAACAGTAATTTAATTTATTGATTTTTGTAATTTACTAATTTTTGTCATGATTTTTGTAAGATTGCAGAAGAACTTTTCATTTCTGATCTTATTTTGCACCTGGACTAACTCCTTTTAGATCATACGTTTGATACATTGTTGTAGAACTGGAAGAAAATACTGGAAGAAAAAGGCAGTTCTGAACCAGCTTCTGTTTCTTACAGGAATAAAAGTCAAGAACTTTTGACCCTTCAGCAAAGGTAAGTATAATATTAACTTGATATCTACTGAAATCTGTCGACTCATTTTGGTGGATGTAGAGCATCATGTCTACAACATTTTCAAGATTTAGCAAAATAAGAAAATAAAGTAATGGTTTTCTGAAGAAGAAAATAATCAAACAACCACAAAAGAGTGTGATTTGATCCACTTAGGAAAGAAGGGTAAATATAGACAAACTTTGGCTTTGAAGGTTTTGACTGACCTCAACAGAACTGAACTAGAGTAAACCATGCACACAATAAGCAGATGAGTTAAAAAGCTCTACAGTGTGGAAATTCCACAGTATAGAGCATAGCAATTGTTTAGATGTGCACACTGACATCTGCCACTATGCATATTTGTTTTGCACTGGCTCCTGTTGTGCTGCTTCATGCACACATTTTATGGGGCCAGGAGGGAACAGAGTAGACAAACCACTCTTGATATCTGTTGTTCTTCTTCTGGCAGCTTCTTGGGATTACTGAAAGATGCAATAGTCCTTCATCTTACATTCCAGTCCCCCAGTGTCTTGTGTACATTTGTACTGTGCTTTCCCCATTGACAAAATGCTGAATAGCTCCAAACACACATTTCCTTGTATTTTCTGACTAGATTTTTGGCTTCCTACTGTACATGGTAATTTCAGCCAAGAAGGAAAATAATATCCTTTAGATGTGTTGTACCACTAGTAAAGAGTCAATTTTCCTTATCTAGCTGCAAATTGTTTTGGACTGCGAATTATGCAGATTGTGCAATAAAGGCATATAACACTCGTGTCACATGTCCCTAGAAAATAGATCTGTTTTGTAGGGATATAACTCAGTTTGAATGTGGTCCTTGGTATTCTTCACTGGTCTCTACCAATTCGTTAGTATTTAAATTTATGTTAATTTCATCAAGGTGTGAAAAGATCTTTTTTTGCATATACATGAACTAATGATATTACTATTCAACCTTTTTTTTATTTTATTTTTTATTTTTTTTTTTACCCAGGAGAAGCTTGTTGTATTTTAACAAAAAGAGAAAAGGGGAGCTTATAAAAGCCCAGTTACGAAAACTCAGGAAATGTAGCCATTGAACCTGATTTGAAAGAGAGATCCAGTATTTTTTTTTCTGGTCTGAGTAAAAAATCTCAACAAAATATTCCAGAACATATATGTATGACAGAGTATTATCATATTGCACGTGTATTATTTTATAAGATTATCATCCTGGGACATTTTAGTATAGAGCTATAACTTTTAAGATTCTATAGAAAGGGGATTGTGTTGATGGAATATATAAATGTTTACTACATTTCAAAGTTTAAGTAAGGGTGGATCTTAAATTTTTAAGGGGTCCATATTTTCTTCGGAAGTGACAATGTAAATTATTACTTTTTTTTGAGAGGGAGAGAAAGAGCAGAGCATACCTTTAACTGGCAAACAACTATAACTTCCTGTTAAAACTAAGGTCAACTTGAAACAGTTTTACAAAATGGGCACATTCCTAAGAAACCAGATATGATTTTTCTTTCTAACTGCAAATGTTATCCTCTAGTTAATTCCAAATATGGAATTTCTGCTGGGTCAAAGTAATTAATTATCCTTATATATGGAGTTAGTATATATGGAGTTAGTATTTATGAACTGTATTCTTCTGCTGACTGTCTGATTGAAAAGAAAAGGTATATTCAGCTTATTTCCAAAGACCTTTTAAAGTGGCTCAACAAAGCACATAATACAGGCCTTGTTTTACATGTCTGTGATGATACAGTTTAATAGTGTTATAAGGCTATGTGGTGTGTAGTTGTCATGATGGTAGATTGTGCTGGTCTGTATAGATTTGCTGTCATTCTTTAGGCTTTTCATACATGACAGAGGTTGTCTGAAGCACAGCAGGAACATGAAGCTTGCAGGGGTTAAGTGTTACTTGCCTCCTGGCTTGCTGCATAGTCCTCTCTGCACACATACAGAGATGAGGTGCGGGGTACATCCGTCACTGGGCCGATGACATGATGGATTACCCACGTCATTGTCAGTACAGTCAAAATCACTCCGCTGCCGATAAGGTGGTCCCTTTTCTTTACTCTGGTTAAGTGAAGCTATTTTTCCCTTTGGTTTTAAAACTGTAGCTCTTACAAATATCCCTTAAATCAAAGATGGAAAAGACTGTTTTTAATTTTACATAACAGCTTTGGGCCATAGGAGATATTCCTTTGAAAATCACTTTCAAAATGGACAGATGTGTATTAAAGATTTTACATTCCTTGATTTCCTCTGATTCTGAAAATAAAATACTTAAAGGGAGACACTGATTTTTTTCCTGAACTCATTCTTCCTCACTATTTATCATTGAAGCAGGCTCAGGTTTGAATTGCTAAGCATCGTTTCCTGATTCTTCTCTTTAGCATACACAAGAAAAGAGGTAGTTATCTTTGTAGTAGTACTAGAAGAAAATAAAGCACTGGAACTAGACAGGGTTTTGGATATGTTTCCAAAGCAGCTTTGCAGTAGCTGAATGGTGCTAATAAGAAAATTTGACAGAGGCCCTAATCCTGCTTAGTTCTGAGTTAGTCATGAAAAGTTCTGCCAGATACTGTAAAAGGAACGAGACCGAACCCTAGGCGCTCAAGTACAAAATGCAGGAGTCAGAGAACAGCCATAGCGCCTGATGCTGAAACCTTTCCCTTGTTCTGGGATGAGCTGGGGAAGAGAAACTAAGCACAGCTTGGACTAGGGTACTGAAATCTCAGCTGCAGAAGAGGAGCATTAAGCACAGTGTCTATTTTTCTGAAAATAAATAAATAAATAAATAAATGTTGTCAGCCAGATCTGAACGACAATTATAGTCATGGTCTTCCCTAATACAACATTTTGATCCAGAATGCCTTTCCTACCCTATCTCCCCAAACCTAATGATAGGATTAAGACCTGAACTTGCTATTTACTGAAGTTTTGTAGGAGATACAGATGATCTACAAACAGGCAAATATGTTTGGTGGACAAGTGTGAAAGAGCCTTGCTTGGCCTCTTGAGACTGCACTAACACTGCTACTATCCCATAATGGAATATACTAAGGCTTGCCTGACATGCAGCAGTGCTGCACCATGCACAGAAGGCATGTTGACAACTCAGTCTAATTGTTTCTTGTATTCTGACCCTCAAATCCAGATTTTCACTGGAGAAATTGAGCTTGCATGAGGAAACCACAGTCATTTTCTGGTTATTGGGCATGGAAGAGAGTGTCTGTGAAGTACATGCATGTATGTATGTAACCACAATAACCTTTTTATTCAAGGCTTTTGCAGTCTGTGCTCTTAATCTGAAATATATTGAGTAACTTCTACCCTACTCTAGATTCAATTTTATTTACAATTTCCTCAGTATGTGTGCTTATCTGGATGCATCTACATATACACAACGAGTGTAAACATAGTTGTCTGTATATATTATCTTATCTTTGCAAATAATAGGAGTACAAAAATTTACTAAATTATTTCCATTTTAAAAACAGAAAATCTTACAAAACAAAAAACAACAACAACAACAAAAAACATGATCACATTTACAAAGAGGAAAATCTTTCTGCAGAATCTACATGGCAGCTGACGATTCAAAGAAAAACAAAACAACCAGAAGCTTGTGTATGCACATCAAAAGCACAAAAGATACATACTCTCCCATGCTTACACACCCACGTATGCTGATACATCTAAATAGCTTTGTTTTGAAGTTTTAATCAGATTTAAATGGAAAGTTATTGAAGAGAACTGTGTGGTCTGAATTTTAATCCCTGAAGCCACTGGCTTCTTTTTTATTGCATGTGGTGTGGCCTTGAATTGCAGAATATTTTAAACATACATAATGAGCTCAATGTCAAACTGTTGAGCCTTTTGTCTTTAACAATAAATACTTAGCTCAACTAAATGAATAGAAATTGCTTTAGTGAATTACAAAAGCCAAGGTTTTTCAGTGTACTAATGCTGACATTAATTAATGTAGACATTGTCATATTTTACAAATATATGGGATTAAAATCAAACATTAAAAAATATAACATACATCAGCAAACAGCCCAAATTTTAACAGCTGTAGATACTGGATAAAAGTATTTTGATTCCTCAACCACAAGAGTAATTTTTTTTCTTTCATTTGTTTGCATTTACATAAGGTATATTTGTAACATATACTTCACTGTCAAGAACAGAGAGAATTGAAAAGAAATAAAGTAAACAGTATGTGTAATTTCTCTAACTAGGAAAAGAGATTAGATCTCCAATTCATAACAGATTTTCTCCTATCATGTTTCCTAAAGGGTGTTTGTAATAGGATAATTTTTCTCATGTTAGAAAATAAGAAAAATTATTTCCTTCCCATAAACCAGGAACAGCATTCAGACATTTACAGTGAATGGCAATTCATCCTTTAGAAATCCCTTCAACCTAGTACTAGAGTTGCTGCCAGAGATCTGAATGCTTTTGCCTAAATCTCTGTAATCCAATAAGCTTTTGTGTTTAGCAGCTTGTTTTGAAACTTGTATAGCACCCCAGCCTGTGTCTCCGTATGTTCGTTTGCAGGCAGGTGAGTGCCTGAGGGCCTGATTATTATTCAAGCCAGGAGGCCTTCACAGCCCCAACCAGAATGTAATTTGTAATTAACTGTCATTTACTTCTGTCTGCACTGACTTGTTGTTCAAAAGACAATGTATCTGAGCTGGTCACTAGCTGTTCTTTGTTGTGGATATGATGTCTCTCAGATCTAGTTGTATTCATAATGTTTAGAAAACCAAGCACTAGCACTCTTGAAACCAAAATGGGAAGGGGATTTCACTGATTTTTCCTAAATAAATTAGGTATACACAATTATGAACACTTAGGTATGTAAAAAGTAGTATTTGATGCTTTGGAATGAGTTTCTAAACAGAATATTTATGTGAGACATATTTAATTGAAATCTATTAGGGATAGAGCTTTCATGATTTGAACTTATTATAGTTGAAAACTGTAAAAGAAAAATGCATGTTTAAGTTGTGGGAATTTTTCTTAACCCATTTTTAAACATTGTGACTGTATTTTCTCACTGAAGCGGGGCCACTAATGTATTCTGTGAATGTACCCATATCATGAATCTGTAATTGTCCCCACGGTAATCTTCTGTTAGCTGAAATAAACAAAAGAATAACATAATATCCACATTTATTTCTTTAAGAATTGTGCTTTGAATTATTATTGACATAATATGAATTCACAAATAGTAAAAAAAAAAAAATTAAAAACATAATGATAAAAGGAATCCTTTTCTGTCTAAACTCTGTTCCATGCACTTGTCTGTGAGAAAGCATGCATGACATTGTTTCACAATATGTACATGCAGACAAAGCCACTTTAAAAATAGGTTGAACACATATAATTCTGACCTTTATCCCAGCCTACAAGCATTATAGAGCTATTTTGTCAGAACCAAACTTTTGGCCCATTTATTCTCTTTTGCAGCTGCTGCTGCTGTTTTGGTTGATGCTTCCTACTTCTGTCTTCAGAGGTGGCACCGTGGCTCCTTGCCTCCGGTGGCAGGGGGAGAGGGGCTCCTATGGCAGCAGTATGCTCCCATGGCACTGCGTTCACCTGGAGCTGCAGCCTTGGCCACCCTATGTGCACATAATTTCCCAACTACCCTAGGCAGTATATACAGGTCCAGGGGATGCATAAAAAGGCTCAGTGCCATTCTTTTGTATTATTTAAAAGGGAGGGAGATGGAGAGAAAAGAAAGAGAAAAGAAATAAATGTCTATAGGAACAGTTTTCCCCTCATGGTGATTTGCATAAAGTTGGATTAAATAGGGCTTCAAGCCCCAAAAGACTGATTACTTACACTGGGCCTTATTAATTATTTCCTTCTTTATTTGAAACAATTAACAAGAGAAAACAAACACTGTGTAGCTATCTCTTTAAGACCTGAAGCAATAAAAGCCTAAAACCCCAAAGAAAGCCTGCGTTTTGTGGAGTGTTTTCTGTTCTCACCAGCCATGTTGGGGATAGCAATTCCCATGTGTTATCAAAAGAGACAAGGAGCAGCAGGCTTTAGCACCTAGCTGAGCAGGATTGCTACATGCCACTCTAAGTGCGATTAAGCTTCCTTTAGTGCACCAGTGACATCACTGATGGCTCAAAGCTGCAACTACTCAAGAGTATTAGAATGCATTTCATGCTTGGCTTACTCAAAACTGCAGAGCTAAAATTTACACCTTATTTGATGTTCTTCTCCCTGCTGTTAATTGGTAAAGGGATCTCTGACCCTTTTGATCTCTGCTACAATCCTCTAAATGCCCAGGTCTGCTAAACTGTTCAGCAGGAGATGCTCAGCAGTTGCCCAGTAATGTGAAGTCTTTTTTTGGCTTTCTTTCCTTTGGTTTACATCCAAGTTGCACAGAAATAAGAGATGACAGTTGTTATAGATATGCTGGTTTAATTACTTGTCAGCTTATAGCTGATATCTTGGCTAGCCAACGTGGAAGCTTAACTTTCTTCTAGTAGCTTAAAGCATGACCAACTGCTAGTGCTTTAGAATTTAGGCATAAAACTCTGGATACATTTAAGATAAAAAATAAAATAGAGGAACAGTGTTTTTGATTTACATGCAGAAGTGATCAGCTTCTAGTGCTCTTGATTTCACACAGATCTCAGGTAACAAAAAATTACTTGGTTGTATTGACATGTTAGCGGATAGCAGGTTTGTTTTAATTCTAATTTATAATTGCATGGGAAATGCTGAATACACTTTGTCCCTGCTACCTTTGAAATGAGAGACTTAAAACCTTATGAGAAAAAAATCAGAGGTATATTGTCTTTACTTGACAGCAAATATTATTCTATAAAGTTTCACCAGCTTTCCTTAAAGACGCTTCCCTTCAAAAGGAGACTAGCACATATAATCTTAATGTATAAGTGATTAAAATCGATTAGCATACACACCTCTGCATATGGCTGAATTAATTGCACAGAATACTATGAATTTTAATGGATGTGACAGTATCCGTTAAGCACTTCTGAAGAATTTTCTTAGTGAGGAAAAAATGACGAATGCCGTAATAATTGTTGCCTATAGGTGAAGGCTGGCTGAAAGTGGCTCCACGACTGAGACACCATATTCTCCCCATCCAAACCCTGTCAGAGGTTTTCAGTGTTTATCCCAGGCTTTGTTATCCACCAAGATACATAGTTTCCATTGAAGTGAAACAGATTATTGGTTACTATAGTTTCCCTATTGCTCAATTCAGTCTTGTGAAAAGCCAAGTACAATAGGTTTAAAAGTCCAGTTAGGACGAATAAATCCATGCTGTAAAGAATGGGAGAGTAGATACCTGTTCTTGTGTCTTTGATGTATTCTTTATTTTGTATGATAGAAGGGGAATTAGTGGAGGGTTAATTGTTTGATGCTTAGAGCTCTGTCTTTCCATTTTACTGCAGAGTGAAATACAGTGTTGTAAAGACAAAGTGAATATTCTTTGACTTCTTCCCCTCCAACTCCCCCTTCCCTTTCCAGTTTTCAAGATATGTGCAAGATACTGTATACAGGAATACAGATTTGTGAGTTTAATCTCTGGCTTTGTATATTTCCTGCACTGATTCATGTCCATATAGTGTTTGCCTCCTTTCTATGCCAAAATGGTAAACAGTTTTTTCTTATTTCTTAAGAAAATTACTCCACCCAGAATTTTGAGTTTAAGCTACAGAAAGTTTACATTAAGGAAACTGAAAATGTCAGCTTTCATGAGGATACATCAAGAACCAACCATCTGAGCATGCTGGCAAAATTAATGTATTCTAGAAGGCCAACACACAAATGTTAAGAGAGACTTGATGATACAGTGCAGATTAAAGCAGTGGCTTTTGTGCCTCTGGAAGCTATGTTTGCATTCAGCCCAGTATGACTAGGAAAAAAGTTAATTTGATTTGATAGCTGAAAAGGTCACACATTTTGTTCAGCGTCTTGCATGCTTTTTTTCTTAACTAGATTTCTCCATTTCAGCCACAGCTCACTTCTAAGGATTTCTGCTTTGCTACAGCTCTTGTCGAATCCTGCCAAGAGACAAGTTGTGGACAGCATTCTACATGCATAATACAATAGCAAAATGGAAAACCACTAAAGTCAAACTGTGTTCCAAGATTATTTGGTTTCATTTATCCTATATTTCTTATCCTTCTATGCAAGATCATGGGGAATAGGAGAAAGGATGCAGGGGAGCAAAGTTAATCAAGCTCAGCCTGAAGAATGCAAAACAAATAAATTACAGAAAAGTTTAAATAATGGCAATCTCTACCAAAAGTGCGAACTTCTTCTCTAAAAGTGTTATTTGACATTGCTGAAGGTTTCGTCTTGATTACTTTCAATAAAATCCAAAGTAAGGATGACTGTCTTGGCTCACTAAGCAACAAGGTTTTATCACTAATTACAATCCTTTATTACCAGTAGTTTAATAGGTTTATGATAGGTCATAAAACAATTCAGCATGGGAGTACATAAAAGAAATAGGTTATACAGCTGTGACATCTTAATATCTATTCATTGTAATCATTTTATGATCTTTAATGGTAGCATTTTTAAAAATAAGTTTGTATGCTTTTACACTGAATAGATGGCCACCAAAAATGGGAGGTGGAGGAAAACCACATAAATATAGAGTAAAATACTTAATGAGGCATTTTGAAAACTTCTAATGTCAAAAGCATGTAGACTGTATCATGCATGTGGAGTCTCATTATGGGCAATTATAATAAAATTATAAGTGCTATAATAATTCTAACCTTGAAGGCACAATAAAGGATAGCTATATTTGCCTTCCTAGCCCACACATCTGAGACGTTTTCCTCATTAATTATATTTCATGTAAGTATAATTATGTAGTGTAAGACTAAAATTCAAAAGCATTTGCTAAATCACTGTTAATGGCAGCCTTATTCTTTGGAGCTTTAATATAACTAATTATATCTAAAGTTATAGGCTGAAATAGGAAATAGAAACAAAGCAAAATTTACACTATATGAGATTTTTTCTCTACTGATTGTTTTAATCTATAATGTAATCAATGAATGGAAAATATGTTAGTAGATGGATTATTGTTTGAAACTACAGTAAAAGTCAACCCTACTTCCTTTGGTAAAAGTTATTTTGACTTTGAATTAACTGGGATCATAGTGGTCTAAAACTATATTTTTTTGACACAGGACATTATACTATGTGTTCTTTACTGAAGTTTTTGGAGGTGGTATGCATACACAAAATAAGGGAAATGCAGTATTCTGGTGGTTTCTGTAGGCATAAAATATTTGAATGCAATTAAAGTATCAAGTCATGAATTATAGGAGTAAAACAGTGTTTTGAAATGTTGTAATAGTTAATTTACTAAGACTTGGCTTGTCATATTTATCTACAAGTCTCTATCTTTAACCATCCACTAATGGATAATTTAGTAGCTTTTATGGCAATACAATTGTTTCAAAATTATCTTGAAAGTAAGTGTAAACAAAATACCTCAGTATGGAATAATTCAATACAAAGATATAGATATATTTTTTTCTCCAATATATACGCCTACATGAACTGTAGCATCATTTCAGAATATATCAGGAGCAATGATGCTCAGGTTGAGACATTCCAGAAGAATATATTAAATCACATTTTAAATATCACTGTCTGCTGGGTGTTTCATTGAACTATAGATATATTCAAATCAAAGTAGATAATTAGATGCATATCACAGGTTTATATACATTGCACATTCCAGATAATTGGACATCTTCAAAAAGCAGTGTTTTTAAGCATGTTATAGTTGAAGAGCAATACCTTGGGCTTGATAAATATCTTGCATCCATGCAGAGGACAATGGGTTGTGGGGAAAAGAAAAAATAAAAATAAAATAAAAATAAAATAAATAAAGAGCAAAATCCAGAGAATGGGTAACATTATTTTTTTTTCTGTAATCAGTAGATGCTACAATCGTTCATACCCATGTAACATTAGAGCACCAAGTTTTAGTTGGGGTTCTAATCTAAAAGACAGTGGAAGCAAGACTAACAGGGAGAATATATAGTCAGTTTATTAATTATAGTTTTTGAATTGAGGCACCCCAAATCTTTTCCCATTTCTTTGCAAGACCTGCTTCATCTTTTCTAGCTGGAAATTATATCTTGTCCTTTAGATGGATAAGGAAAAAGATCTTTTTCTATCAGAAATTCCTTTCTTTCATGCTTCGGAGATGTGTAATTCATAAAGATGTTAGAAAACTAAGGTCCCCATGATCTAAAATAGAAGAGGCTATAGCAAAACAAAGGGAAACTTGCCTTTACAAAACACACTCCCTGTTGTGTCCTTAGCCCCTTTTCCTTCCAGCGATGCCTAGCTGTAGGACTAGTCTATTTAAATGGGATTTGCAAGAAAGGATTTGAAGAGTTGTACTGAGGTACAGAGCTAGCGTGGTACTGTTTGGATTTATGTTGAGGCTTTCTGGTAGGATTAATTAATAGTTTCAGCTGATATAATATATGCAATTTAACTACACTGTTGTGCCAGGAACCTAGATTTTTTTATATGTTTATTAACTAAAAGAATAATGCTGTCAGTTATGCACCCTCATCCTTGTTATGCATTTAAATAGGAATATTGTATTGTGCCTATCAGTTTCTCTTTGCACAGAATGTAATTATTAAATTGTGCTTATTCTATTTCTGATAAAATTAAAATTTCCCTAAGCAAACAGTCAGTAATAGTGAAATGACTTTAATTATTTTGATGCCTCAGTGAAACTTTTATTTTCTCTTTTTTTTCTTTTCTTTTTGGAAGTTCTCCTTACTGAGGGTCTTTCTATGAAGACAAGTTAGGGACTGAGACTTGTTGCTAAGGAAATCCATTCCACTCTTTCCTCTCATTTCATATCTTTCACTGTGTAATGTTTTGGCTAAGATTTTATGGAATCAGAGTATCACAATATGGTACTCTCCTTTGTTTTTTTGGGTCCCATTTTTTATTAGCTTTTGACTGCTTTGCAAATCCAATATAAAAGGGTAAAGCCAAGGGAGGATTTAAGTGTAATAAATGTTAAGTGTTGCCATAAATTACAGTTAGAGAATAATGTTAAGGACCTATAAATTAGTTAAAGCAGCACCTTACTTTCAGTGCCTGGCCCTGAAAACAACAATTAAAACCCAATGTACTTAATATCCTTCTAAAAGGCATGGACTGATCAAGAAGTAATTCTAAACACCCACATGTGGAGTGAGGATTCAGCTAAAACAGCTGATAAGAAATATAATATAATGATTGAATCGGATATCTCAGGCAGTTCCTCTAGATTTTAACTGAGGGAAGACAGAATGGCATTGTCCTGAGGATATCTTCATTTTGGAACCCCCCCTTGAGTGTTGCTGAGCTCAGGTAGTCTTCTAGTGAGATGGACAAGGCTACCTCTTCTCAAAATGTTGTAGTAATTGTGATATGACTGCTATTACTATATTTATTACACTTATTGCTATGTAAAAAGAAGTGTGCCGAGCTTAATTTCATTTGTTTAAATGTAACCAGAATGCTACCTGTTTGCTCACAACCACCCCCTGCCTTTTTTTTTTTTTTTTTTTTTTTTTCTGGAGTTCCTTTGGCTTGTCTTTTTCAGGAAAAATATTGTCAATACTTTTTCTACTCATCAGCAGGTCTTTTGCATTTTTTATTTTTAATCAGAAAAGTCAAGGTCAACTTGTCCTGTAACTCTTAATGCTTTCAACTTCTTAAAGGTTAATAGCTTAGAAAAGTTGCCCAGCTAGTTATATTCAACTGAGTGTTCCTATAAGGCATCCATCAAATGTTTCCTTGAAATCTTCTTCCTCTAATATGCACTGTAGAATCAGGTCTGAGGTCCAAGCCTTTCAAAGAAATACTGTAAAAATAAATAAATAAATAAATAAATAAATAAATAAATAAATTTTGAAAGTCTTAGGAAAAAAAAAAAAACAGTGGGACAGTGAGACACCACTTATATCTTCTGTTAGTAGGATTAAAAACAAAAACAAAAACGAAAGACCAAAAATATTTTGCTTGTTTCAAAGTCTTTGTTCATTGTATTATTCATTATTTAATGCAAACCTGCTCAATTATTTGTTTTCTTGACCTTGATTAACTTCAATAATTTCCTATACAATTTTGTATCTTCTTCAAATTTGATGTTTAACTTATTTTCAATATATGTACATTCTCTTTGCTAAAGACAGCACCCAGTATTTTAGCAGTTGAAGCAAATTGGCCTCATATGGTCAAATTGTTATCTCATGTACTTTCGTCTTAAATATCAAAAATGTACACCCAAAATATTATTATCATTAGCATATTATTGTCACGAGTAACAGAATTTCCTTATTTGTATCTGTATCAAAATCATTGCTGGAAGATGTAATATTTCCTTAGATGTAATTCACTTCAAAATTTCACTAAATTTTTTATTAAATAAAAGTATGGTGTCAGTTTGATTGTGTTTCTGTCAAGCTTGATTTCCAGTTAAGATTCAGAATGGTTTCCTATGCAGCTGTTGTCTGACCGTATTCAGAGTTGAAAGGAACTTTATCTTTAAAATAAAAATTGTAATTACCAACCTGCTTGAATATGACTCCACAGAATGAAATATTCGTATCTGATTTAAAATAGCAAGTTGATCCAAATTGCTCTGTTTTCATTGGTATTATTAAATTTCAAAACATTACTTTAAATGTTTTTTGAGGCTAACCAGGACCAGGTTTTATACGCTTATCCACTGTTTTTACTTACAATTTCCCCATGACACAATTTTCCAAACTCTATTACCTTGTTTTGGATTATTAGCAAACACAAAATTATTTAATTTCAAGAAGTGGAACTGATCATTATTTTGTTTTGACTGTATTTTAAAAAGTTGTTTTCTAGTTACTTTAAAATAACTTTTGTCTCAAAAGTAATGTATGCTTTACTTTGATTACAAACATATATATATATATATAGTGTGTATATATATATATATATATATATACCTGAAATGTTTGTTAGATGAATTGAGGGAAAATGAAAAAGAAAAATGATATAAAGCACCATGTTATGTTCATTGCATCCATTTGAAAATTCTTGATTTTGTTCATAAAGTTTCATTCTCTTCTCCCCAGACATATGGCATAATGTATTTTGTACATTATGTTCATTATTTAAATAAAAACTTTAAAACCTTTTTGGCTTAAATTATCCTATACAAAAATAAACAAACAAACAAAAACAAACAAAAGTCATAAAAAGAACTCAAGAAGGTCACATACTATGTGAATGAGACCATTTCTATCTTATAGAAAGAAGGTTAAATCAGTTAAGAGTAGAACTTCTCTGAGCCAGGCAAAAACATTCCAACTATCTTCTTTCTGAAATCTCTAGATTTTATATTGGACATAAAGACACACATTTTTTTTTGTTTAATTTTTTATTTTTTATGTTTCCTTCAGTTTCATAATGTTTACATTGATGACTTCTTGTGTTCTTCAGTCAATTACCTTGCAATCACCTCTCTCGTTGTGCACTATCTACCAAAGTTGGTACTAGTGCAGTCATCTTCCTTCATCCAAGCTATAACAGCCTATGTGCTGGTAAAGTTAAATGTCACATGATAGAGGAACTTAAGCCCAAGCACTCAAATTTAATCCAGTCTTTTTTGTACACTAATACATTGGAAACCCGTTATTTGCATTCGTGTGTAATTTCTCTTGTTAGTAGTCCCAGTAACCACTGTGATGAAAGGATATTTCATTCTGGCTCATAATTATTTATTATACCTCTCAAATTTTCTGTGTTTCATTTGATGTATTACCAGAAAATTCCTTGGGAAACCAAGGAAATGAGAAACTTGGGAGGCTTGTTAGTTGTTTATGGGAGATGAGCACTGAGGGAAAGGTAGAAATATTGACAATACTCATCTCTACTCCACAGAGGGTCAAACCTATTGGAGATTATATACCATTACTACGCCCTTCTTAATGCAGTCTTTCAAGCTGGACAACATGCTTTATTAAAGCTGAGAGACTTAAAATTTGATATCATATGTAACCAGCACAACTGCACCAGTTCCCAGCCTTGTTTGATTCATACCCAAATGAATACCTTTTGGGCAGGATCTGAGCCAAAAGTCTCAGCATGCCATTCAACTCAGTCTCAAGGGTTTCATACATGCTCAGATTATGCATGCCTTTAATCCTGTTGCACATTAAACAGCATGAATAGGACAACATCTTGGTCAGCTGAAATCCTAAAACAATATTTAGATCAGACTAACTGGTACTAAGCATCTTGTACTTAGCTGCTCACCAAAACACAGTGTTTTTCCTGACAAGTCTTTCCTTGCCCACTGGGTCAGGGATCAAAAAGACTAAAACTTACAAATGATCCCCTGCTGTCTTCCAAATCCCAACTACAGAATCTGTGCTCAAAATCCTGTGGAAGACTAGAAGTATTCATTGAGCTGCAGCTGCCAATCAAAATTGTCTCACTTATCTTTTTTTCCCCTCATCTGTTTGTATTTATACATGACTGATACTCATACTATATCTGACTCAAAGGTGAAGCAGCATTTTGTCATAGTTGCATACTTGTGTACTTAGCATTACTATGTAGTGCTCTTAGGAACTTCCATGGTACATATAAAATGTCCCTTGCAAGCTTCAAACATTACCTATCTTTCCTGCTCATTGTTACCCATTTTATGGTTTTTGGGGGCAACATAAGGTATTGCCAATACTGAGGACATATAAATACCATAAAAGAATTTGATAGTTTAGTTGGTCAGACTGACAGAAACAGGATGGAAATTATTACCATAAAACACAGTGTCATGTGCTTGGGTCCAAACAATAAGAACTTTGGTGACTGAACTTTTATCAACTGGAAATCAAAGAAATTGAAGAAAACTTGAGAATATGTAAGGAAGCAACTAGAACAACTAGTGTGATGCAATTCGGAAAACGAATGGCAAGATCCCAGGATATATTAAAGCAGGTTATTTTAGCACACACCAAGGTTACTAGTACCATCAGGGAAGAGAGTCATAAGAATTCACTAGGAATATTGTATGCAGGACTAGTTATCTGTGTTCAGGAAGTAAAGTTATAAATGGAAGGAAGATTTACTACTGTTATACAATAGCTATTTCATTAAGACAATTTAAAAAAATATTTAGCTTCTTTAGCATTACTAAAAGAAGGTTTAGAGGGCCTATAACAGAAATGAAGTTCATGGTAAATAGTTAAGAGGAAGAAGAGTTTTTAAGTAAAAGAACAGAATATCAACAGAAGAGAAAACATAATATATTGTTCATAATCAGTTTTAGCTTGCTAACTAGACAATTTCTAACCATCCAAAAATTAAATTCTATTCTTCTAAATAAAGCAGTGAGTAGGAACTTAGTTGTAAGATAGTGACAAAAAGAAAATATTTTAGATCTCACAAAAAGAGATTAGGCTTGTGAAATTAATTATTATGTATCGAATATGTCAAGGGGGTTGAAATGAGACCTATTGCTACTTATTTACACTACACTTATACGGCATTAAACTTGTGCCTTAGACCTCTGATAGTCACTTCTGGATGCAAGAAAAAATATCTTTATATCTTGATAAACTTTTTTTTTTTTGAAGTAAAGTTCTGTGGTTTTTTTTTGTTGTTATTTTGTTTTGTTTTGTGGGGCATTGGAAACTGGCTATAACTAAAGAAAAAGCATAGGTAGGATATTTTGATGGTTCTACTGTTCTAAAGCATAGAATCATAGAATGGTTTGTGTTGGAAGGGACATTAAAGATCATCTAGTTCTAATCCCTGCCATGGACAGGGACACCTTCTACTAGACCAGGTTGCTCAAAGCCCTATCCAACCTGGCCTTAAACACTTCCAGGGATGGGGCAACCTCAACTTCTCTGGGCAACCTGTTCCAGTGCCACCCTCATAGTTAAGAATTTCCTCCTAACATCTAATCTAAATCTACCCTCTTTTAGTTTAAAACCATTCCCCTTTGTCCTATCGTTATCTGCCTGAGTAAAGGCAATCAGTGTTCACTGCGTTACTATTGTAGCCTTCGTATTTACACAGGGTAGAATGACCACTTAGTCTGGCTTTGGAAGGACAAATTTCCTTTACTTGAAATTTGACACATATTTGTACTATGGAGCATGGTACTTAATTTCTAGGCTCACTTGAGAGTTTTAATTAATTGCTTCATTGAAAATGCAGGGATTTAGCTAATGTAGGTGACCATAAACATCTTCTACTTGCATCTATGGCATACCATATTTGTGACTTTAACTGAAGATCTTAATTTTCCTTTGGGCCTGTGATAAGTAGAGGAAAGCAGAATAGCTGTTATGTGAATATATCTAAAATAAACATCTATCACATAGTTAGCTGAGACTGTGAAGGAATGGGCTCAATGACCCAAGTGGTGCCTCCCAATCCAGTGTTTCCAAATCTCTCAAGTTCCTACTCCATGACTACAAACATTTAATTCTTCCCCTGTGCCACCAATTCTCCATTAATCTCGCAGATTCAACACTTGTTTAAATCCCACATAATTCTCACAAATACACTAAATTATTTAACATTCCCCAACATCATCCTTCTCTGAACCAAAGATGTGCCTGGTAACTCTCAGGAAATTAATCACTTTTCCATCAAAACACCATTACTGCCAGCAAATACAGCATATTTTCATACCCCCAAAACAAAATCTTCCATGCTACAAATCTTCCTTCCAGACTCATAATTTTTTCCCTCACCCATTATTAGAATCATCACCCACTGAAACCAATCTCTTTCTAAAAGTGAGCAAAAACATATCCCATTACAATAAGACAGAAAGACCTGCTGTGTCTGGTCCAAGTAGTTCTTCTAAATAAATCACTCCTACAGAGTCCTTACTTCATGTCCCTTTTCCATGTAAAATATTTTGCATTTCTTTTAACAAACTGCCAGGACTTCTTGGGGATATATCTTTCTCCTCTCAGTGCTGGGAAACAAGTCCCTTTATGATCACATGAGGAAAGTTCATTCAAAATACAGAAACACTGAATATTGAAAGATGAATACTGAAATAATACTTGGCTTCAGCTGCATGATGAAAAGCAGTGAACCCCATCTGAAACTCTAAGAAATATCTTTCCAAACCGTATTACCATTGTTACGGGCACACAGACAGTGGGAAAACACTAACTTTTTAGTGAGCTCTTAGTTACCTGAACAGGCTTACACTGAGAATTTGTGCTCATGGAGTTTTTCCTGACCATGTGTTTAATAAACTTGAAAGTTAAGCACAACTCTTATTGTAAGCAATCACTTGTTTAAGATGGGATGACACTACATTTTCATTTATTAAAGAAGGCATGTTTTAATGAACACTGGGAAGACAACCTTGCTTAAATCCCACCTTTGCCATTCCCTGTGTTACCTAGGCAACATTTATATTCTCTTTATATCTGTTTCCTCCTGTAAATGTTTGCTATAATAATACTTAACTAATACAAAAGGGTGTTGTGATGTGAACAATGATTAGTTCATGGTTTCATAGCATATTGAAATCTTTGGATTAAAGATGTTGTGTAAGTATAAATACTATTATTTTTAACAATATTTGTTTAAGCTATGCTAACACCTTTCAAAGAGTAATCTCCGATCTTACATTTTTCTTTCAATTTCTCAAAATGATTTATCTAAATAGTAAGGAAGAAAATACTTATGCAGAAGGGCCCAGAATATGGGTAGCTACTTTTTAAAAGCAGATGTTTTAAAAGAAATTTGTACAATTCAGCAAAGTTAGGGAATAGATAGGGGTTTCTGTCAAGTTAGTATGATAAATGAAAGGGCTCTAGTGGCCCCTCTGTTTGTTTAGACCTCTTGTTCCTGCTACAACTCTGCACAAAACTAGCATTGAAGTGTCTACTGTTAAAACATAACATAACCTGACAATGATCAGCCCACAGGGCTTTTCCAAGAGAAGGCCATATTGTTCTGCATGGGGAAGTGCTCTAGCACGAGATGTCCTGAGACATGAAGGAAAGCACCAAGTGCGGAAAACTTTCCAGTACATTAGTAGTATATGAAAGGAGCTGACCATTTGTACATTAATATTGCCTTGTCCCAGAGACTGACATATGGGAAAGTACTGCACAAGATTCTCTAAAGACGTCTTGTTTTATCCTTGTATTATAAGAACAGCCACAACATACAGAAGATTCCAGGTTTAACAATATAGGACCCAAACACATTTTTGTATAGTTATCACTTAATTTTTATCTTGTGCAGATGACTGAACAATATTATATATATATATATATATTTACTATGCACTATTTGTAAATCCACTACAGAATGTTTACCTTGGGAATAGCTTTAACATTAAGCATTTTATATACCAATCAGGGCATTTGTTGTTAAACAGTTTTCTGCTAATGGCAAAGGTATTCTGTTTTTGACTCCAGAGGATTTTTAAATGTCATGAAAAAGACTGGTATTTATGATATATATAAGATCTTACATTTCAAATAAAGTCAAACAGTCTGATGCTGACTTGAAAACAACATAAGAATTAAAGAAAATGATCATGAAAAAAAAATTAAAAAGTATAACGAGAATCTATGTTTTCCAAATCTGCACACAGAGAAATTTAAGCAGCGGTGACCTGAATTTATTGTTCTGTTCTTGTTGTTGTTGTTTGTTTGTTTGTTTCAATGTACAATACTGACACATCAAGAGATCATTATGTTTCTACTTATGCAGTGTAAAGAAGAAATAGGCAATGTATCGTTCGGTATTTCTGCAGAAATAAATACAAACCTCTCCAGTTTGTACAGGTGGTTTTCATATATACCTGAATTTCACCAAAGTTCAAACACCTTGGGGAAGATTATGCTGCAGTCAGAAGGTTTTTCACAGCTTGAACATTCAGTTCATTTAAGTCACCGAAGCTTTATTTATTTATTTATCTATTTATTTATTTATTTATTATGCCATTTCTACTAACACGAAAGAGCTGGAAAGAGTAAATAGAAGTAATACCTGGAAGATATTGAGTATAATTCTAGCACTTTCTCACACAAAACATGAGTCTCTTCTGCATCTGAGATGAGTGATCCTATATTAAGCTGCCTCAAGCTCAAGGTATTGGTACAGTTGAGGAAAAAATGAGGTTATGGGCAAGGAAAAAAAAAAAAACTGAGCTGTGCTGAGATCTGGGTACCCCTATCCAGCCCAGCATGGGGCAGGAAAAAATACATCTTAAACAGGACTGACCCTCACACTCCACAGGCCTTATGACACAGAGGAAAGCTTGACTGGTATGTACATTGCAAAATGTCATAGGAAAAAAAGAGAAGTTAGTTGTTGGAAGAATTCTGGAAGGTTTTTTAGGGATTCCCTCCCCCCCCCCACCGCCCCGCCCCCCCCCCCCTTTTTTTTAACTTTGAGAATATTGAGCTACAGGTAAAACACAAACAGCTTTATTTTAGGGATGATTTTTGTTTCACCTGTACCACAGTAATGCCAAACTAAGTGTCACTGTTGTCTGGTATGACATTGGTGGGAACTGAACATTTTTCTAGACCCATATGCCTATACACAGTGGCTGAATATCGTCAGTTGTCAAGGAATATTTTGGTGAGTATTACCTTATTTTATATCTCTCTAGGAAATCAAACTAGGAGTAAAAAAAATTAAAATAACACCTGTCTGTACAACTATGAAGACATATTCTTTTAGGCTTACGAGTCCTCAAAAAATCATGTAAATTTTAAATAATCCTCAAAAACAGCATAATTTTCTTCCATATAATGAATAGTCCCTCTGTTATTCCCTAGATCAATCTATGCAGTCAGAAGTACAGTGAAAGTATCCAAGGTATAGAGAAACTAACAACAGAAAGAAATCAGCAAGTCAACTTCTATGCACTTAATAGTCTGCTGCACATTCCCTCCAGTTTCTAGCTTTGCAAGAGCATATGTTTCTTCTTTTGTTTGTTTTCTGGAAAGCACCCAAGGCACCTCGCTGAAGGTAGCATGGGATGACACACAAATTGAGTTGGCCAATGCTTCCCTGTGCAGGTGCTTTTCTCAGTTCATGGACACTACAACACGGGAGTGATTCATTCTGTTTATAACTATTCTACAATAGTATGAACTCAAGGAAAGTGTCTGTACCACTGCAGTTTTCCCCAAAGTCTTAGAAATGATTAAATGTTCCCATTGAAGCAGATAATGAAGAAGAACTCTGTGGGAAAAGAG
This sequence comes from Anser brachyrhynchus, assembly GCF_964034855.1. Classification (NCBI taxonomy): domain Eukaryota; kingdom Metazoa; phylum Chordata; class Aves; order Anseriformes; family Anatidae; genus Anser; species Anser brachyrhynchus. The sequence goes on from NC_137695.1 coordinate 94,861,712, forward strand.
GCTTTTTTTTTCTTCTTTCCTTTTATTTTTTTTCCTACATTTACTTGCAGATTGTTTGAAATGCCAAGAATATGATTATTAATGTGCATATAAATATTGATTCTCACAACATCAACCCTAACTCAGATATTGAAATCATGACCACCTATCAGCAGGTGGTTACTAAATGATTAAGTGCTAATTGTAGTTCATGCTATTAATTCTAGCTTAATGCAAGTTAGAAGGTGTTTACAAACATGTCTCAGTGCTAGAGATTATAATTGAGGAACATACCTCATTTCTAGTTCCTGGGATCTAGGTTTTAAGGATTGACATAACAGAAACCCTAGGATGAGGAAACCTTACCTGGGTGTCCTCCTACTCTTTGTGGTGTGTTACCAGTAGCTGTCCATAAAGTCTGGGCAACTTCTTTTTCTTCTGCTTCACAAAAGCCACCTTAAGAGTGCACAGAATGAAAAATAGTCTTACTGGGTCAAAAGCCTGGTCACTGCTCCTCCACAAATGCTGCATGTAAACCTAGGATGTCTGCCTCAGCTCTTAGCATTGATGCTCAGTCAATTCTTGACTTTCCCCTTTTTAAAATGAATATCAGGACCCAAAAGAGAATGGAGAGGATTGGCCAAAAGTCTTTTCTTGATCACTGCGTTTTATATAAATAATTAAATATGCATTGGAACATGGTTGAAAACATACTTTATTGTTTGTAAGGACACTAACTCATTGGATGTTGAGTACCTGCCTCAGTGGATGTTTAATGATGTTAAGCATAGAGGAGCAGAGGCAATAGGATGATATAACAAACATGCAGACTTCCTGGAATACACTATTTGACATAATTGAAGCACTTCACAGGGGCATAGGAAATGTGAACTGAGGCCTGCTCTGGCAAAGTAGGAATTTGAGCTCTGGCCTCCCACATAGTTGGTCTGTATTTTAACAAGTGGGGTACTGTAAAGAAGGGGAATGCTTCCCTCTGGGGTCCCCTGTGAGACAGAGCTCATCAGACCCAGGCACAGGAATACAGGAAAAGATGACTGAGTGTTCCAGATGGTCATAATATTTGACTCATATGAAAAAGGTGGTTTGAATCTCAGGCATTCTTGGTCTTATTTTGCTTCATTTAAAATAGGATTTCAACAGCTTCCTTTTCATGCTCTGTAAGTTCAACATGAATTCTGCAAGCAGACTTTTATTTTATTTCATTTTATTTTGGAAAGGTAAATTTATTCCTGAAAATAGTTTCTTTCTACATCTTATTTAGGAACCAAATCCTGCTGCCTCATCAACACAAATAGATTTTTGTTTGTTTATGTTTTGACACGTTATGACATTTTTCTATTTTAGCTAGATATAAGATAAACCCTGACAAGTCAATATTCAAACTCCTGTCTACAAGAGTCCCTCTCACTATGTTTATTACAGAATAGTCCACCAGTTCTAGTCACAAAATTCAAATTGAATCTGACCCTAACATGTCCTTGCAGACACACTGCAACTGAAAGAGTAATCTAATGTAGATTCTAGCACATTGTAAGCATTATTTAAAAGCAAATAAACATACAGTTCAGAAAGTTATGGTAGACTGTAGACACAGAGCCATGAAGAAATGAAGAAAATTGAATCTTTATTACTAAGGGTAAAATTAGAGTGAAGAGCAGTTAAACAGATCTGCTAGAAAACTTACTTTGGGCTGCTCTTATAACTGAATGGCAGGAATCTCATCTGGTTTTCAGAAAGAGTTGTGTGTTTTCATAAATCTTTGAGAACAGAATAGCTCAGACAAAAGAAACATCACATTTTCTTGCTATGATGTGTTGCAGAGGAATCATATGTAGTAAAAGGCATAATCTGAAGATGTATAAAGTTGTGTTTTCCTATGATACAGTAATGCCCAATGAGTTACATTAAAATATGAGAATGTATGCTGAAGGTTTTAAACTTATTGTAGCCTTTTTTTTTTCTTCCTTTATTTTTTTTCTTTTTCCCCAAGAAATAGGAAGGAAACTGGAATATAAAATCAGTGTTGTGGTGTTAAACTTCTTACTTTACAGTTCAGAACATAACAGGAACAGAATATTTACAGCGGTCCACTATTGGTCCAAGACTTAATATGTTCTTTAGTAAAGGAGTAGCATTGAGAAATCATTTGGGCACTAAACTAATAAGAATAAGGATTTAAATTTTTTTTTCAACATAAGTTGCACTAAGAAAATGAGAAATAGGAGTTCTACCTTCCACTTCTGACCCCAGTATTTTCTTCATCTTCATTGAACATATTTAACAACAATGTAGTGAATCAGATTGTTGAGCAAAGCTATTCAGTGGTCAAATGTATGTTGTCAGAGAGTTCATGAAAAAGTCATTAGCTCTCCTCCCCTTCTCTTTCACTGTCAGGCAGAATCATGTCATAAATATAGCCACTTGTCTAGCAGGATATCAATCTATCCAGGTATCACCCACTTCCTGTCTCTGGCCATATGTTTCTGTTATTTATGTCAAGAAAATAACATTTACACATCCGCTGCTAGTTGTTTACAGAAGTTTAACTCCTGTGATATAGTCCTGCTTGTGTTGCATGCTTTTAGGCCATAGATAATACATGAGATTGTACATTTTAAAATATGCTTCTACATGCATGATAGAATAAACACAGACGTGAACTGACAGCACCATCTGCCAAACACAGTTGATGTCAGGGGAATGGTCTCTGCACAATATTCTGCTGCTCCCCCATGAGATAAGACTATTTTTTCTCATGGTATAACTACTCTAAATTTGTCTTGTTCATCTAGTACTCAAACTGTTAAAAATCTCACAAGTAGAAGGGACTCAAAAACAGGCCTTCTAAGAAGTACCGCAGGGTGGAATAGTGGAAATTGAACAATTCTCATATACATTTTTCTTGCTCTTATGACTAGTCATATTCTTGTTTACATACTTACACTAGAAATAAACCTGTAAGAAATGTATACATGATACCTAGATACTCAGTGCTCTGAAGTCATGTAAAATTCATAATATTAATCTTTAAGTGGTCCATCTGAAAATTATATAGGGCAATCTGCCTTCACATGCAGTGTAGCTGTTTGCAATGAGACATTAGCAAAAGTTGTTGTTGTTGTTGTTGTTTGGTTGCTTGTTTATTTTCCTCCTATAACCCCCCATTATTCACAGTCCTTATTGAAACAAACAAACAAACAAACAAAAAAGTAAAGGTAATTTTTTTTCCTTTTAATATTTTCAAATTCATAAGCATTTGTTTGTTTGTTTAGACTCGTATCCGTTATCAAGAGCTGGCTCTATTAACAGACTATCTCCTGGAGGTAACTGGTAGGATTAGGAGGGAAAAAATCCTTTTGCATGTCCTGCAACAGCAACAAATTCAAAGCTGCAAGGTCCATGAATATGTGACAATCAACATCTACAAGGGAATGAAATAGTGACTTCACCAAATGTCTCGATGAGCATATTCCTGTCTTCCAAGCCTCAAAGTCTACAGTGTTAATGGGCACAAATGGTCAATGACCTTATCTAGTCAGGTTAGCTAGAAGCTAAAAGGCCGTTTCCTGGAGCCTACTGACAATGACAGTTGTCCACATTCTGCTCTGCGATAATCTCAAAACCATAGGTAACCATAATAGTTCATAGTTGGATATGTCATATGCCTGAATTTCCCTGCTTATTCTACTTAAAGAATAGATCAGAAGTGTGTGAGCTTGTGCAGTCAGGAGGTTCAGAAGTCCAAGAGAAACTGGTTCTGTCAATTTACAGATGAGCAATTCCATGCATGTGGAAAATGCTCAACCCATTCTGACTCCATCCAGCTCATTTGGCATGCACAAGTCACAACTGCCAAGCATGTTTGTCACACTTTAGGCATGCCAGGACACAAATATGAGTCCTCCTGGCAGTTAAGAGTTGTGGGATATCCACAGAAGAAGCTTGAAATTTCGTTTTCAAATCCTAGCTTTGCCTGACAGGAGCTACATCTATCATGTGGGGAGTTCTGGATTCCTTGTAATCATGGGACTGTGGCCTTTATTTCTGACAAGATATTCTACTCTGAGCTTGAAGAATTAATTCTTAATGAAAATGTTCTCAGAAATGTTCCAGAGGAAAGATTTAGTATATCTGAATCAGCTTTTTCTCACAATAAAGCTTTATTTGAATAAGTAAAATAATATAATATTATTTATTCATAAAAATAAAGAATACTTGACCATCCTTATTTGCTGGTATCCAGATTTCCATTTTGCACAGTGAAAAAGCATTGGTTCTGCTACTGTCGAGGCCTTCTCTCATTGTAGATAGCTGTGAAACAAGGTTTGTGGTGTTCTATATTATCTGATGTAACATAAATATATTTGATGTAATGTTTGATGTTGATGTTAATGTTGCATGTTAGGTATTCTTTGCTTTTTATTGCAATTATATGACATCAGCACTAAAAGAGTTTGTAAGGAGAAAATAAATAAAATTCATGACCAGTTGTGATTCAATCTTTTTAAATTACTTTACTATTTGTAAAAAAAAATATCTTTGAAAAGTCTTCTTCTAAGTAAAACAAGTTTTTCTGGCTTTCTTATGCACATAATTTATTTGGAAATAAAAAAGTTAGATCAGCGTGTTCTCACATTAAAACATTTTAAATGTAAAATATGCAACTGTTTTACAAACTGGGTAGTTTTTTTCTTATTGTTTTGTTTTTTAAATTACAGTGACTATATTTAAAAATTTTATACATGAAAGATGAACTTTGTCATCATTGGTACAGAATTATCTTTCGTAGTATTTACATCACTTTATAATATGTATATAGAGGCTACCCTGGTATCCCACTAAAACTGAGTATAGATTAAATCCTTGACTTGCCACTGTAACAAATCAGTCTAATTACATGGGATTATGTGGTGAATTTTTTAAGTAGTTTCTTGACCTACGAAATAACATTAACAAAGAACTATTTATGCAGACATTCACTTCAGAAATATTTGTTAAACCATTGTTTTTAGATTAATTAATACTACTTCCTTTAATATTTAGTCATGTTGTTAAAGAATGTTTCTGATTCTGTTTACCTGAGTTTATTTATAGTTTAAAATGTCGTTAACAAGATGGACATATTGTTTTTCATATCTACCTAAATTTTCAGTTTTGCAGATTTTTTTCCTGTAAGTTATAAAAATCCCTAGTTTTCATACTAGTCATGTTCTTTGCTTTACTTCCTATTCAGAAATAAAGAATAACAAGCTATTTGTATTTGCTGCTCATCTACAAGATCCACAGTCTTTCAGTTCCCAGACATCAGTATTTTGTTTTCTTAGCAATGTGAAATAATTTTGTTTGTTTTTCCTCTTTTTTTTTTTTTTTTCTCAGCATACCAAGGTCTGCACAGGTTTGAAGGGCACATTAGATTCTGAAAGCAAAAACAAAGTTATCTGGAACTGACATAGTACAGGAAAACAGAACATGTAAACAGCAGGGTCTGAAATCCTACCACGTCTCTTCACTTTATCTTCTAGGGAAAGTGTTACTTACGTGCAGATACACACGTACTAAACTTACATGTATATATAACAGCAAATTTGTTAAATGGTACACCATGACATTAACGTGTCAACTCTGGAGCCATATAGTTTTTTTCTAAAACTTCAGAGATCATTATAGTTAAAATAAATCTTAATGGATAGGTTCATCTACAAATTAAAGCATACTTTCTGAACAGTCTGAGTGTTACCTTTAAGACAAAGTCAGTTGGGATAGTCTGAATTTAGTAGCTGTCATCATACCCCCAAAATACCTGACAGGTATACTTACTGACATATGATATCCTTAGGTAGGCAATGTCACACATTAAAACATCAAAGCAATGTTAAATAGATGTTAATAAGAAAGTAGTCTTCCTCCTGATCATGTCACTGCTATAGATTTAAATCAGCTGTTAGAACTACTTGGTGTTCTACGTAAGTAAGGAATAAAGGATTAGAGTTAATATAAAACAAATAAACAAACAACATTCTCTTCAAAGTTTTTTTTTTTTTTCACCTGTATTTTGTATTCATTAATTGAGTACTGTCCTGGTTCCAGTTAGGACAGAGTTAATTTTTCCTCATAGTAGCTGGTAGGGTGCTATGTTTTGGATTAGGATGAGAAGAGCGCTGATAACATGCTGATGTTTTAATTGTTGCAGAGCAGTGTTTACACCAGGCCAAGGACTTTTCGGCTTTTCGCTCTGTCTTGCCAGCGAGCAGGCTAGGGGTGCAGCAGGAGCTGGGAGGGGACAGACCCAGGACAGCTGACCCAAACTGGCCAAAGGGGTATTCCATACCATCTGACGTCATGCTAAACAATATATAGGGGTGGCTGGCCGGGGTGGGGGGCCGGCTGCTCGGGGATAGGCTGGGCATCGGTCAGCGGGTGGTGAACAATTGCATTGTGCATCACTTGTTTCTTACACATTATTATTATTAATACTATTATCATTATCACTATTATTATTGTTGTTATTATTATATTCCTGTCTTAATAAACTGTCTTTATCTCAACTCACAGGCTTCACTTTCCCGTTTCTCTCCCCCATCCCAGAGAGGGAGGGGGGAGGGTGAGCGAACGGCTGTGTGGTGTTTAGCTGCCAGCCGGGTTAAACCACAACAAGTACCAAATAGATTAATCAATAAAATTGATCCTCAGTAGAACTCATGTGGAATCCACAGATTCAAGTATATTTTTAAAATATAGCTAAACCTTCAAATTACTACCTGCTTGAACTCATCCTTAATCATTATAGAATTCAAAGGGCAATCTTATTGTGGAAAGGGAAAAAATACTTATAATGGGGAACATGATCAGTGCAACAGCTGACACCTTTCTGCTAAATTAGGTTTTAGAGGAACCAAATCTAGATAGTCTGGTGGGTCTCAAGCCTGAGGTTTTTCCTTTGTACCTTCTGTGAAACTTCTGTGTTGTTTTTGTTTGGTTAGTTTTAACTTGAAGTCATAGAAATTGAAGAGAGATACTAGAACATGCAGGTTGGAGAGAACTGTCCTTCAGACTCTTACTCCAAGTATAGAATTTGGATAAATTTGTTCATTGTCTTGTCTGAGACCTGGACAGGGTTTCCACACCATCTTTTGGCATCTTCTTGCAAGACTAGACTGCCATCATTGTGATGCCTCTTTTTCCCTGCATCCCACTGGAATTTCATATGCTGAACCTTTTAACTGTTGCCTCTTGTCTTTTTGCTGTGTGTCTCTGACAAGTCTGTCTCTATCGTCCCAATAAACTGTTTCACCCTACTTCAGGAAATGGAAAACACCAATTAGATCTCCCCTTATTAACACTGTCCTTTCTCATCTAAGCAAACCCAGTGCTATCTGTCTCTCCTCGTACATCATGAAGTCAAGCCCAAGGCAACTGATTGAAGACATTCAAGAATTTTACACACACACACTCCTACTTCTTTAGCCTGTATTTTATTAACATCGGTCTATGTTTAGAAAGATTAACACAGTGTAATGAGGTTGTTGAAATTACTTTTTCCTGTACTGCCCTATCAGTTTTCCACAGCTGAAGAAGGTTGGAAATCATGAAGAAAAGCAAAAAGAGAGAGGCTGAGGCAGTGAAAGGGGGGTGATTTGCCCCTCTTATTTTGTAAAGCCTAATTCTAAAAAAGGGGGAAAAATCAACATGGAGAGAAACAGCAAATTCCACCTCATTCTGTAATTCCTATTAAAAAGAATAATTTAGATTAGGTGAAACGTATTATTGAATTCCAGTGACCTAGGATTTCTGGGAACAATTTGACTTAGTATAGTTTGCATATCCTCAATATACAATAAGGAAAGGGGAAGAAACTGAATTGTTCAAGAAACAGTAATAATTACTGTATGGCTATCAGAAGGATAGGCTGCATACGGCAGCTTCTCTTCCTCAGGAATGGCACAGCTAACTCTTAAATCCTGACTGAGTTTGGCCACACAAAACTCACAGAAAGGGAAGATACCATAGCATGGCACAAATGGTTAGTGAAATGGAACAATACTTGTGATTCAGAAAGTATATGATATGAGTCTTTGCATTTTTAGCTGTTTTTTTTTGGTGGTAAATTTTGGTTTTCCCCAGCTATCATAGTGAAACAACACAGAAACCTAAAGTTGTATGTGGAAAAATAGCCTTACACTTACCTTATTTAGAAACGCAGCGCACACATGCACTCACACACACACACACACACACACACACACAAAACAACAAAAAAAAAAACCTGTAAGTGAATTATTTTAACTAAAACAACTGAAATTTTAAAATGTTAAGTTCTGTGGGAACCCTGCAGAGAGACCAGTGGATAATATCTGATCTTGAAGTGATCAACCACTTTATTGGTTCAGTTTAATTGAATAAAACTTTAACCAGCACTTCTGAACCCATTATTCAACTTCATTATCTCTCTGCACTGTTTCAGGAGACTACTCAAAAGTATATATGTAAGCAGTTTTGGTAGGCATATTTATTATTTTAAAATAAATATATTTTAATAATGTAATGATATATCACAAGTTGCAGCTGAAGAGAAAATACAGGATCAAGAGCTCCTGTATTTTCAGAAATACCTTGTTTGTATCTCATGTGCTAAGAAATGCTAGGAAACTGTGGATATTTTGTCCTGTAGTTTCATTTTATTTACAGTATTGATTTTGTTCTGGATTTTCAGAAGTAGAAGACAAAGTTGAATGCTACAAACTCTGCTTCTACCATTCAGTAATCACAGTGATGTCTCAAATGAGTATGTTTGAAGTAATAACTGTCCCATATATCTTCCTGAAATATTACTGCACAAGCCGAGTAATGGCAAGGTTAGCAACTGTTTTATTTGTCCTTGAAGCATATAAAAATGTGACCACCACAGGACTATGCAAGGTCTATATTTGTTCTATGGAGAAGGACCAGCCTTCCGGGACTCAGAGAGCAAACCAAAATTTCTCCTCTGCAATTTCCTTTAACCTTATGCATTGACATTTGATGACTATTTATTTATTTATTTATTTAACTGGATGTTTGCACTATAAGATTAAAACAGTCATAATTTAAACTATGTATTTAGTTTACTTTCTAAACACAGTATTCAGCAGCTAGATGAACACTACTGAAAGATGCATTAATCTTTTTTCTTTTTTTTTTTTTTTCCCTAGGAACATGAACAATAGAACTCTGAGGGAGCTCAGTGAACATTGCTTATAAATAAATAAAATTATGCTTAGAATTATCTTTTTTTTTTCTCTCTCTCTCTCTCTCTCTGAGACCAATCCCAAAAGCTCAAAAACTGCTGTCAAAGAAGAAAAATCAAGAATTACAACAAGATTTTATTTTATTTTATTTTATTTCCTACGGTAAAGTTTTTTAGCTCTTACTGCTCTGTATATGAAGTATGCTGTTACTAAGACTGAACATATTCATGGATTAGGATGATTTCTAGCACTACCTCATTAGGAGGTTTCACTGAGGTTATGTTGAGTGTCCAGATTCTATTCAAGTTCCAAGAATCTCACTAATAATTCCTACCATCCAGCCCTTAATTCTAAACTGGTATTCCATTTGCTTCTGACTCCTTCTCCAGCAGGAGTACAGGAGTTCTTTAATGCCCTCCTTCTTTTCTGAACCTTAGGGAGCACCACGCATTTCACACCAGGACCACACTGAAATGGGTGAGGAAGTAGAGTAGGCAGACAGCAAATGCTGAGATTTAGCAGAACTGAATGTGCAGCCCTGGGCCTTATTTACTTAACTCCATTTACCCTTTTCTGAATACTCAATTATTAATTTCCTCATGGACTTTCCTTTTATAATTTTGGTCCCTTGATGTCAGGGTGAATAATTACAGTGAAAGCTGTTCACAGCCTCTGCCTCTTTGTGATGCAACATGACTAGAACAGATAATCTCAGAAACTCTTAACACTGGAAAGGTGCAAAGAGATACATAGAAGCTTGTGTCTTATCCAAAGTCAAATATATTTTATAGAGATCTCAGAAAGCATGCCATTGTGGTAAACTCTCAAGTCTGCCAAATTTCTGCTTCAAATATTGGGAGATGAAAGATTATCTGAAAAATAAAAATAAATACCAGCTTCTTGAATATTCATATCACAGATTTTTTTTTTCAAAATAAATAAATAAAGAAATAAAAATGGTAATATCCCAAGCAACTATTTTCAAGATATTAAGGGTAGAAATGTCCAGCAACCTGAATAACATGCTATTTATTGGTAACATCTGGAACTATGCTTGCCTTCTCTCCCCTCATGACCTGTTACAAAAATAAAATACATTGTTCAGAAACATATTTTCAAATCTTTTTTTTTTCTTTTTTTGGGGAGGGGGAGGGTGGGATAATAAAAATGTGAAGTAGGAAGTTTAAATTCTGCTTACATTTACAGATTTAGATCATCTGCAAAAATAACAATGAAAAAGATTATGCTGAGGAGATCTGGCATGTCTCACTGAACATATACAAGAAAAGGCTGCCAAAAGTCAATAAGATTCCACTCTCCAATGATGAGATGGACTCTTGGATGAGAGGTACTCTTGTCCTACTTGTCTATATCACCATAGCTGACCAGCATCTGGACTATTTGGCCTGAGAATTTGTCCCTATCTTCTAAACTTTTCCTTGCCTATCACCTCATAGTACTGAACAAGCAAAGGTGGCAAGGAGCTCCTAAATAACCTTAGGAAAAAATAAAAGGGAAGCATACAAAGATGGAAGCAGCATCAGGTCACCCAGGAAAAGGGAATACAGAGAGGAGTCTGACTATGAAGGGACAAGTTTAGAAAAGCTATATGCCATTTGAAGTTGAATTGAGCAACTGATGTCATCAATCTGGAATTGTTCAAAGCGTTTGATACTGTCCTGCATGGCATCCCTGTCTCTAAAATGAAGAGATATAGGTTTGATGGATCCATGAATCTGGATAAGGAATTGGTGAGATGGTCACATTCAAAGTTGCAATGAATGGCAAGATGTCCAGGTAAAGTGGTGTCTCTCAGCGGTCTGTATTAGGACTGGTATCATTTACCATCTTTGTCAGTGACATGGATAGTGGGATTGAGTGTACCCTTAGCAAGTTTGTGGATGACACCAAGTTGAGTGGTGCAATCAACACACAGGAAGAAAGGGATGTCATCCAGAGGGACCTTGATAGACATGAGAGGTGGGACCATGCAAACCTCCTGAAGGTCAAGTGCAAGGTCCTGCACCTGGTCTGGGGCAATCCCAAACATGAATACAGACCGGGTGACAACTGGACAGAGAGCAGCCCTGTGGAGAAGGACCAAGGGGTGAATGAAAAGCTCAACATATGAGCCAACAATGTATGCTTGCAGCCCCAAAAGCCAACCATATCCTGGGCTGTATCAAAAGAAGTGTAGCTAGCAGGTTGAGGGAAGTGATTTTCCCCCTCTACTCTGCTATTGTGAGACCCCACCTGGTGTACTAACTTTAGCTCTGGGTCTTACAAAAGACATAAGTCTGTAAGAGCAGGTTCAGAGGAGGGCCGCAAAGAAGATCAGAGGTCTGGAACACCTCTCCTATGAAGACAAGCCGAGAAAGTTGAGGTTATTTAGCCTAGCGAAGAGAAGTTTCTGGGGAGACCTCGTAGCAGCCTTCTTCCTTGAAAAGGGCCTACAGAAAAGATGGGGAAGGGCTCTTTATCATGGAGTGTAGCGATAGAACAAGGAGTATTGGCTTTAGATCAAAAGAGGGTAGATTTGGAATAGATATTTGGAAATACTGTTTAGCATCTCCATTAATATCCTAGATTATGGGAAACAGTGCAAGTTTTCAGATGATACAAAATTGGGAGGGATGGGTAATACACTAGATGTTTGTGCTACCATTCAGAAGGACCTTGAAAGACTGGAGAACTAAGCTGACAGGAATATCCTGAAGTTTAGCAAAGGAAAATATTAATTCTTGTTCCAGAAGGAGGAAGCCCCAGGCACCCATCCAAAGAGGCTGGGGACTGAATATCTGGACAGCAGCTTTGCAGAAGAGAAAAAAAAATAAAATAAATGGGGTCTGGTGGACACCTAGTGAAACAGCAGTGTTCTTACAGCAAATGTGGCTGTCAGCACTTGGTCTGCGCTAGGAAGAGCATCACCAGCAGGTCAAGGGAGGTAATTCCACTCCTCTACACAGTACTAGTAAGAGATCATCTGTTTCCAGGACCCTGGTAAAACAGAGAGGCCTTGCTGGGTTTTGCTAGTAACCAGTATATGTTTCTGGGGGAGGCTTTGAGAAGGATGCAATAGCAATTTGTGCAAGCCTAATCTTATTTAACAGTAATGATCCAGAAGAGGCAAGAGGCAAAACAATAACGAAATGCATTGACACAACCTCAGGACTTCCAACAGCAATGCAAGTGATCTAAGACAATTTCAAAATACGATCACAGAACACCAGAACAAAATATATCTATTATGAAACATAAAAGAAAATAGTACCTACACTGTCCATTCACTGCTATTAAGAAACTACCATACAGGGTCAGATTTAGGCTTACCGAGGACAGTAGCCTTTCTTCAAATGTACTGGGAATTTCAGAGTAAAGACCAGGAAATCTTAAAGTAAGGCAAGCTTCTGTGGTACTTTTGTATACTAATAGATCTTTTCTTTGTTTGCATTCCAGTAACACACGATGAGACCTCATTTCTGCCGTGTTAAGGCCATGACTACTGCCTAGGAATGATACAGGCCACTTGTCTTCTCTTCTTTACTGTAGACAAGTAGCTGGAAATGGGGAAAAGAGTCTCCACAAATGAGTCTGTTACCCATACAGTATTATCCAAATATATAGGATGAGAGCACAGTGTTCTGAAGAAGAAATGAAATAACTCTGTATCTAAAGAAGTCAGTGAAGGTCTAAGCTACAGTAGAGTCAACAACATAACATAGCAAGATTGAAAAAATTACTTTATTGATGTTTGTTGAATAGTGACAAAAGAATACATAAATCCCTTCATAATATTCCCTTCAGTTTCTTTATTTTATTATTATTTTTTTAATCTCTTGACTTTTGTCTACCTCTAGAAATGCAAAGTCCATTCTTGGCTCTTGTCATGTTCCTGGCCACAAAGTTATTTTGTGGCAGTAGGTTTCACAGGTCACCTGAACGGAGAGCAAAATCAAGGACTAGTTTGTTTTAAATTAGTTGCTTTCTAATTTCATGGAACACCTACTTTTCATGCTGAGAAAAGGTAAACAGATCTTTCTAATAATCCTTCACAGGATCTCCTTTTCACTGGGTGGATAGACAGAAGTTGGTGGCCTGCTTCTTTTTTGGAAAAGAACTTGATGATACAAAATGGTTATACCTTTACTTAAATCCTTCCTGTTTACAAAGGAAACACACAATCCTTCTTTTCCCAGAATAGAGAAGAACTTCAGAAAAAAAGAAAAAAAAAAAACAAGGAAGAAAAAAAAAGAAGAAAAAAGAGGTGAAACAAGACTTTTGAAAAAAACAACAAATCAGCTGATAGTCACTAAAAAAAAACACATACACACACACACCAAAAAAAAAACAACCACAAGTAAAACTCCCAGAAAAAACGAAAACAACAAAAAAAGCACATACAACTAAGAACCAATCAAACGAGCAAACAAAGAAAAAAACAAAAACAACAATTCTGTTTGTACATCCAAGAAAGTCACTCAAGGACCCACCTCTACTCAGTCCCAATACAGTGGCAGACTTTTGGACAGGAAGGTGAAACAAGCACACTACCTTTTTTTTCTCAAACTCTTGCTATGGATTGCACTTGGAAATAAAGCATTTTTGTATTATATATTAAAAGAAGAGTACTAGAAATACATTGAAGGGAGCTATGAGAACATAAGATATATGATCAAAGGAGCTCAAATGCTGATCTATTTGAAAAAATAAATAAGAAAGCGATGTTTTTGAGAGCTGGGTAAGCAACAGCAAAATGGAAAGTTACTCGTAACATATTTGACAAAACTCCTGTGATTCTGCTAACAGTGAGAAAGTTAAAAAAGTTCTGCTTTTTTTTTTTTTTTTTAATGCTGAAATAGTTTCAAAGTACCTAAAAGCCAATCAAAATATCAAACTATGAGTTATTTCACAGTTGCTACAGTGAATTGCTTCATAGTTGTTGTCACTTTTTGATTGAAGTGATGCAAGTAGACAATACGTGAGACATGCCAGGGAGGAGGAACTTGGAGAAGTTTCAAATGTAGGAAAGTGGTATCTCTTCTTTGTGTCCCTGTAGATTACCTGTCCTAGTAGCTACAAACCTTCCTTTTCTCCCTCCTTTCTCGAACTCACCAGACATATTATGGCCTGCCTGCCTTCAGAGCAGATCCCATTTGCACTCCTGTGCCCACAGGTCTCTGGAAACGTAAAAAATATTGGCCAAGTCCTGGGACAAAGTCCTGGGACAAATGGTTTACAAGTCTTATGTTATACCAATATAGAGGTTGCAATCATAACATAACAAATATGGATTCAAGTTGGACTTCAGTGTTTTTAGTAACAAATGCTTTTTACTCCTTACAGTCCATTTGCTCTCCAGAGTCCCTTCTGTGTCCCTTCTAACTCTCCAGAGTCAGTTCTGTGATCAAAGATCAAAGTTGCTGAATAGCCACAAGGATTCCAATTGCATGGTGGTGACTTTGCACCAGCTGCCCAGGATTTGCCTGTCTTTTTCCACTGCATATCTCTATGGAAACATTTAAGGTACTGCATTATGAAATAGTACGTTTTACAGCATGAAAAGGGCACATTTTACTACTACATGTCTCAAAACTCTCTTTCACAGTATTTTTAAGAATTTAGGCTAACATTACACAAAGATTGCCAGACCCATTTATTTTGAAGAAAATTTAAATCAGTTTTAATCTTGACTTATAATGATGTGAGTTAGAAGAGATCGACACCCTGACATTACCTACTTTGAAACCTCAGTAAAATTATGTAAAAATATACATTCAAATCAGGTGGTAGTATCACAAAAAAATAATGAAAAAAAAGGTAAATTTTTCAAGAGCTAAGTGGGGTGGAATTGGTGGAGAAGATAGCCTTCCTCTGATGAATTATGCTCCTTCTCCAGATTGTCTTCTGGAGTCTAGACCTTCACAGAACTTGGAGACTTCCCTTGCTCCTTCTTTTCTCTTTGTCACCAGGGCTGAGATCAGCCTTTGTGGAGCTTGTACCCCTGAAAGAATGTTTTTTAATCTCAATTAACATTCTTTCTAGACTTCTGAAAGTGGTAATGACTCACAAATTGCATGGACAACACTAAGATATATTTCCCTCAGCATTAGGGAAAACTAGGTAGTTTTATTTAGATGCTGAATAATTCATGTAGATAGTGAGGCTTTTCTTTGAAAGCAAAAAATGTTTAGCCATCAAGTTATTTTGCATTGAGTAACTGGCAATCATATTAGATATTTCTAAGAAAGTTCTAGTATAAAATAGGCAACAAAAGACATTTAAAAATCATGAGAATTTATGTCAATTTTCTATTTATAACATCAAAAACTAAACAATTCAAGCAAATGAACTGTGATTATATAGACAAAATGATTTCCTTATATACTGCTAAGCTACAAATATATCACAATTCATCACTTCGAGGTTTATGAGCTATTCATGTTTAGATGGATCAACCAATCTTTCTCCGATCAATCTGTATGTGCATCTGTAACAAGATCTATTGTGTGAACCTCTACAGAGTTACACCATTGCTGATATTATATATTATTTGTTCTGCATATTGCATTTTACCTCACAATCACTATTGGAAACTTCTGATGTTAGAACGATGCATGCTCTCTGCTTTGCAATTGCCATTATCTTAGATGCAGAGCTTGTATTTATGGTTAAGGTTCCAAGGTAGCATTCTTTTCCTGTTTTCTTCCATGTTTATATAATTTCTACAAAGTTATGAAATGGGTAAGTTATTAATGTATTGATTTAATTAGAAACTTTGATTATATTTATTTTTTACCCACAGATAGTAAAACTGAGTGACTTTCATATACAGTTTACTCTGGCTCTGAAGACTTTAAATACATTTACTGGCAAGCTACTGTAGTAGACACATGGTGGTGGTGGTGGGGGTGTCAGCTTTTAATTGTAACTGTCTTGCAGAGTGGTGTTGTTTTAATATCCTGTATAGATTTTTATGTAATACACTTACTTGCAGGCAGCCTGAAGCAAGAATCAATTCTGTGAAGGATTCTTCTTTTGTTAAAAGCCAATCTTGTTTTAATGATGCATGAAGAAATATTCGAGCATTGACATTTTTCTGTCAGGTTTCTTTTGAAAAATCAATTAAGATAATACTGCTTTGACCTAGTTATCTAGTTAATGCTTATTAGGAATGTAATATGATTTACTGTCAGCATAATAATTTTTGTATCTTATCCCATTAGCTCGTGCATATTTCAAAGTGTATTACACAATGGTCACTTCTTAAAATGTAACGTAGCAGAATACATTAATTAGATTGACTGGAATCATTAGGCAGAAACTCTGTCATTGGCCCTCTGTATCAAATTTGTATATCATCTCTATAAAGTTAATTCATTGTTTACTCACCTGAAGAGTGTTTCTGAAGTTTTTTTATTGGACAGAAACTGTTTGCTTCATGTCTATAAATACTTATTCTTAGCTCTTCCTGGGCTAAGCATACTAATTACATGTGATTATCAGAGAAATATATCTTAGGAAACAAGCTTTTTGGAAATCTGATAAGCCATAAAATTATGGAGAAATATACATGACAGTAATGCCATGAAAACACAGAAACCGCAGTGAAGCACTCAGTTTGGTAGGTGTTCAAAACTAAAATATTTGGTTTATTATTTATTTGTTTATTTACGCATTTCAGCTCTTTAACATTAACGGAAAGGTCAATAAAGTAGTTGCCTTACTGTAGCATTAGTAAGGAATTATTGATTGCTATCCATTTAGTGGTCAGTGTTAATCAAGTAGCAACCTCTTTTAACCTTGTTGAGTAGAACAGAAATTAAATCTTATCACCACTTTCAGGGTAATGGTCTATCTCAGAATAATATTGCAGTTGGACATTTTTGAAAAGTTTATTCACTCCCATTATCCCAATAGTCTGTGTGGAGTTAAGAGAGTGGGAAGGATGGATGACTGACCGTTTTGTAGTTATTGACAAAAAAATATATATATAAAAATAAAAAATCTTAGTGAGGCAAGAGACTTTTTTTTTTTCTTCCTCTTACTAAGAAAGGATGTTTCCTTTATTTCAGAGTAAACAATTATTTGCCAGGCAACTTTAAGTGAAGTACATTAATGATCTATGCACCTGCATTATCATAATTCTGTGGTTTTCTTATGGCAAAATTTCCCCTTAGTTTTACCTGATAGACTCAGTTTTCGTTTGTTTTCCATCTAAAAAGCACATGCCACAGTAATGAAGACACAATCTATGTTAAGATGCACAGAAAACAATAGATACTCACATTCTTAAAATATAATTTCTGCAGAGAGTGGATATATTAAACAATAATAATAATAATAATAAATTAAAAAGATATATCTTTCTTAAAGGGAGCTGTTTCAAATCCCTTAACCAAAAAGACAAGTGAAACATCAAACATCATCACTAGAAAAAGAATGGAACAATAAGGAGTATTTTTTCTTATTTTCTTAAAAAAAATAAATAAACTAACTTGCCTACACATTTGGCCTCTTATTGATTTTCTGAATCTTATACTATTTGTCTATATTCTCTTTCCACTGAGTCAGAGTGGCCGAGGCCACTCTATTGCTGTCATACATCATTTGAAATACACCACTGTAATGTTTGCACTGTAACACGAGCCACTATATTGCATAGATTGACATAAGGAATATGTGTTTCTATAAATATTCTATAAGTATTTGTTTATATAAGTTTCTATAAGTATTTGATGTATACATTTATATAAAAGAAAATAGGGCACAAATGAAGAAATCCTTTCTTGTACATAGATTTCCCTAATTTAACCTAAACTTGTACATATTTAAGTTAGATGTATATATTAGCAAACCTTTTTTTCTAGATGTCATTAGAAATTTCAACAGTCTGGAAGATTTTAGACAGCTTAATATACATAATTTTGTTAACCCTGTGAATATATTTCTATGAAAAAGATGGCATCTTGAAATCCTTAAGTCATGGTGATGAGGGTAAGATGGGTTCTGACTTTCCTTGGATAAATGGAGTGTATGCAAGAAATAAATAAAGAAATAAATAAAAAATGAGTCAGGATACAGGATTTTAAGATTGGCATTGTTCATAATCCACAAGGGAAGCAGGGAGAAAAGAACATCCTGATGCTATCAGTTATTCTTATTTGCATGTAAACTCTGATATTAGGATTCACTTTTGAGCATGTCACTTTTTAGCTCCTAATTAATTGCAATGACAGTACTGTGTGCGTCTGTTTATAAGAAAGATGCTGTTGTGGCTGAGGTTTTAATTATATTAAATATTAATCATGGATTGAAATTGGAAACCTTAAATTATGGTTTAATGATCAATGATCAAACACGTAATCAAGATAAAGAAAATTAGGATGGCAGACAGCAACATCACAATTTGAATTTTACATTACTAGTCTTCTGCCTAACTAGGCACTTTTCTTGAGTATCTGAACTGTTTTGCCTTTTAACTGTGCTTGCAGTTGCTATAGTGATGGTATAATTTTGTAATGGTCTAAAAATGACACTGGCATAGATACTGACAGATAGGAATTAATTCACTAACAAGTAATTATGTAGCGAAATGTTGACTGCCATGCAGAAGGTGCACTGTGACACATTTACTGTTTTTCAGGGATGGCAGTAACATTAGCGTTGGTCATTAGTGGTAGACATCTCCGTACTGTGTTGGATACAGACTTATATGCAGACCTATTTAGTTACCTGTGTGACAGCCTTGTTCAGGACACCAGAAACAGCTGTCCTAGCCTGTATGAGCCAAAATAATTAGGCCTGTCATCTTCTCGCTCTGATTTCCCCTTCAACCTGCTCCACAAAATGCAAATATTTTGCTTTCATTGTCACATTCACCTTGACATGGATATTGCTTTGGCGCATAACTGGATGAGATGACTCAGAATTTGCATTGTTCATTCTAATAAATTTGCTTCCCCTCTACCGCATGGCAGGACCCATCAGATAAAGTCTCCCAGAGTGTCATCAATCAACATCGCTGACAGACGGCTTTTGCCTTCATTTGTTACATACGAGAACATGCTTAATTATTTGTCCTGTAATTAGTTGGGAAAATGTCAGGAAATGTCAACTCTCTGTTCACTCTGGAAGGGCTCTGCTTGAAAGCCACAATGACTGAAGTGTCATTAATGCTGCCTAACAAGACGAGGATCAGCTGGGGAAAAGTGAAAGCTTCTAAAAAAGTAATCATGGCGAGTTAAGGAAAACTGCAAATCAGCACCAATAATAAGATGTGAATCCTATTAGCAAACAGTTATATTTTTCATCTGTTACTCCTCACAATAAAAATGTGGGAGAAAAAAAACTCAAGAAACAAATACGGTGGGCTCATAAAATTTCTGTCACATATTCATTGGCATTTCCTAAGCCAATCATGCTTAATACATTACAGTAGGTAGTATCTAATATTTAATTTTCAGATTTGAGACACATTTTTACATTCACGCAGCAGCATAATATGCAATGGATATGTGAAGGTAAATATTATTTTTACATTAATCAAAGAGGGTAAGATTAATTGGATGTGAAAAAATGTTTTCTGAATTTTAAGCTGATAAAGACAGTAGGCATTAGCTTTAAATTTAGGAACAGAAACAAAAATAAATGAGCACTATCTGTTTATCAGATATTTACACTTGCATGCAATAGGCAGCTGAACATATTTCTTGAAATTACATGGACAACTAGGAATGATCATCTTTTTTCTGTAGTGGAATACAAGGACAACTTCCTGTTTTTCATAATAATAATAAAAAATAAATAAAAAGGAAAGAAAAATAAAACCATGTCAGTGAGACAAAATAACTACATTGTTTTCTCCTTATCTGTATTTTGGAAAAGGAGGCATATTGGGTTTAATTTTACAGTGAAAGGCTATAGAACTAAAGAATTGAAAGAAATGAGTATTAAAGACACAATGCAACTAAAAATTGTCATTATACTTACGAGGGTCATTTGATATTTTAGCAATTATTTGTAGTCGGTAGTTCTGTTTTCATATTTCCTATATGAAATAAAATGGTATACATTTTTAATTCCTCACCTTCCTACTCCT
>NC_137695.1:94887033-94906442 GCF_964034855.1 Anser brachyrhynchus
CAGATGCCCCAGACATTCCTGTGTTGTCTTCTTGCCTGTCATTTGGCCCTGTGCTCCCTTCCCTTGTATCAATATCTTCATTATTGTTTCCCCTCAAAATTACTATACTGGGCCTCAAACCACATATACATGAGAAATTTCATAATCTTACAAACTGTGTTTCCATCAGTGTCCTCAGAACAACTTCTGAGAGAAATCCTCTAACATAGCCAGAGTAGAGTAAGGTCAACTATTTCTGCTGACTGAACTCATGCCATCCCCACACTAATATATGTCTGTAACCATCTCTATGAAACAAGAAAGCTTCTGTCCGAATAAATGAACTTGGCTTATGTTGTTCTTGATTGGGTATTATGGTCTTACTTACATACCTCTTCTAATTTCTTCCTCTTCTATTCTCAGTTGTGACAAAGATAGGTAATCAACTCCTGATTCTCCGAAGTTCTGATGGTCTGAAGTATCTCCTGGGCCCTTAACAAAAGAACCAGCAGTGCTTCCCAAAAATCAATAGCTTCTCCTTGTTTTCCTTAAACTTATTTTTGTTCTGGAGGTGCTGCTTAGTATATTGCCTCAATAGGGTGTCAGGTTTTACGGAGGATGTTTTGAACACAGAATGCTGCAAGAAATGTCTTGTTTATGTTAGGTAGAATAAAACAAAACTATTATTTTATTTATTTTTGTCTCTCATATCCATACTTTTCTAATACTTGTCTATTTCCCTACTTCACTGGTAAATCTATGTGATTCAAACCCAGTACAAGACTTATGAGAACAATACAATTAAGACTCTACCATCCAGCTAGGAATGTATTTGTTATATGGAGGCATTTCTATTATGAGTTGTAGTAACTGCACTAGAGGCTCTAATGGTTCAAGCACAGAAAAAAAGAAGCATATGGAAGTAGGAAGTATGACCAAATACCAGTTGCACCATGCAGTAGATGAATATTTCCCAAGGGAACTATACCTCTGTTTTTTGTGTTTGTTTTTTTTTGTTTGTTTGTTTTTTCTTGTTTGTTTTGTAGCAGTTTGGCGTAGTTGACAAGTGTTAATATATGCTTAAGACAAGTGTTAATATACATGACCTTAACACTATAGGATAAGGGAATAGGTCAGATACAAAAATAAGGAAATAACTTTAACACAAATCACTGAGAAAGTTGAAAATGTGTGGAGGCAATTTAAGAGGAGGAGGTTGTGAGCATGAGCAGCAGTGAGAGTTGGTTTTTAGCCACCAAGTGCAAGAACAAGACAATCAAGACTTGGGTGTTTTCCACCCAGCCTGTACACAATAGTGTCCAGAGTCATTTAGGTAGAAAGCATGGAGGACCCCTGAGCACTGAACCAAGATTAAGGACCATCTCTTTGACCTCTGGAGATGCCTGAGAGAACACAGGTGCTCCTAGCTAAAGGGAATACATTGCAATGGCTGCAACTGCCCACTGCACTGTGCACTGTGCCCCTGCACTACACTGTTTCTACTACAGGCAAGACGTGTACATACAATTGCATATATCTGTGATTAAAATTTTTTGGTATACAAACCTATTTAGTCTTTCACACTGTCATTACATTTTAAAACGAGACTGTTTCATTTCTGTATAATTTTGTTGACTTTTCCAGTGGGCAGCCACTATATTTTGTATGATAACATACATTTAATATTGGTATGACTTGCTGGAGAGAACTAAGGACAATATACACTCTTGACCACAGGAACAGGAGACTAAAAAGAAATGGGGGAGTCAGAAACAGAATATCTGCTCAGATTGAAGAGGATAAAGCAAGAAACAGGCAATCAGATCAATTAGGGTAAGAAAGCTGAACCAGAAACAGTGTGCTTTTTATTCCCGATTCTTGTCATTACGTCATATCTTGCACTATGTATTGAAGCAGAACACATTAAAGAGCAACAATTCACCAACTTTTCATCTTATCAGTTTGTTCATTCTCCAAAGTGTTCTTCTACTTACCATTTTCTCCTTTACAGTTATGAGATTATATCATATTCTCATATAAATTGTTTGTCTATGCAAAAAATTTCTTCTATCTTTCCAATTATGTTGTGGAAAACTGACATTTGGCAAGACCAAATAAACCAGTGACTACTACTGTACAGACCTGCCTGAAAATCTACCGAAACATTCTGGCTGACTTCTATAGATTTTAGATGAAGTTTTTATGGTTCAGACATCCTCAGCACGATTCAGAAAATCCATATTGGAGAAAGAATGTGATTTCATAGATCTCCATTCTTACTGGAAGTGATTTGTGCTTTGTAAATAGCTATAATATAACAAGCCAATTACACAAGAAATTATTTACACGTGTTAATGAATAGTAACTAAGGTGTCTATTCACTTATAGAGCAACTTCTACTCCCTCTAAACTTAAATATAAATCTAAAATAAATAAATAAATAAAATTGCTGCATTCTGATGAAATATTTAAGAGAACAGCAAGGAGAGAGATTTTGCATTTTCTTTTGTTTATTTCTCTAGCTAGAACAGCTTGAAAAGTTACTGCATGCATTTGAAGAACAATGAATAATTTCTTTTTCTATAAAATAAAAGGGCTGACCAGTTCTTTGGCAAATGCCAAGGAAGATAAAATAGATTATATGGAATAGAGTCAAGAAAATTAAATTTTGTTTATATTTATCTGGAGACAAGAATGTTTTCAAGTGATTAAGATCATCCCTTTTTTGTTCATTCACTTCTTATGTATTTATGAACTTTAAAAGTAGAAAAATAGGAGAAAAATCTTTTCTGTCTCTTTTCTGAGATAGATATATTTAAGATTCAGCAACATACAAGCCACATTAGGACTTCTTGTTTAACTCATTACTGCTTCATTCTATGCATTTAGAACAGACAAATACTTGTTTTCTCCCTTCAGCTGAAATGGCAGCAGAGAAGCTGAAAACATGTGCTTTACCTTTAGGTTCCTTATTAAACTTCTATATGTCAAATGACTGTAAAATTTGTGTCTCTAATAACTGAAGGCTAGATAAAGCTCTGTCAAGTCCAGAAAATATTCTTGTTGACTGCAGGAGTTAGCTTGGGACCTGAGACTGTTTTGTTTGTTTGTCTGCGTGTGTGTGTGCTTTTAATTTCAGGTAGTGACAACAAGGAAGATTTTTAAAAACATTTTATGGCCATCTTCAAGGATTTTTATTTTTTTTTATTTCTCCTGGTAATCCATGAGGAGAATTTGTTCGCTAAAATTCCTGGAACTTGGCATTTCTGGCACTTGGCAAGCATGAAAACCTGGTGTTAAATGTAGAAACTTTAATTTTCATCTCATTAAAAAACCTTGAATTGAATACTAATATACTAATACTAATATATAAAACATAATAAGTGTTGCTTTACATAGTCACATTAAACTAGAAAGATTATGCTACACTTATAAAAATAGATCCTGTTTATTTAACTTTTTAGTGTTAAACATTTATTAGTCATCAGTTTTAAAATACTGAGTTTCTTTAAATAAATAAATAAATAAATAAATAAATAAATAAATAAGGAGCAAAAGAAAAGAAAGTGAATTTTTACTCCCTTGTACACATATGAAAGAAAAAAATGCACAAATATGTTCCCTTCTCCCTAAAGTCATGTAGGTGTGCGGTCACAGATTCCCTTTTAATGACAGATGATGATCTTCAGGAAATACAATGCTTCCTCCTAAATAAGATAACCCAAACACAGTGAACAGTAGACACTTAAAAAGGCATTTATTTTATTCTGGTGTTATCTTTCCATCTCACTATATGTTGTGATTGCTCAAATATGTGGATATTCCTCAAGGCAAACATTAACATCTGCTCTTGCAATCCTTTCCCAAGCAGAGATATTAGAGATTTCAATGGAGATTTTCCCCAGGGAATGACTTCACACTTGGGGCCAAGATGAAGTTAGATAATTTAAGGCCTGATCTACAATGTGTGGAAATCCGGTGAAATTGAGAAAGGTTCACCATCACTTCGCTACTGGTCTTATCTTGCATTGTTCAGAGTAACAAGAGTTTTTATTGCTGACTTTAATCAGAGCAACATCTGGGCTGGCACGAGGCACAAAGTTAAACCTGTATGGGATTTCCCTCACTCACAAGAGCATCTCTTCTGGCTTCAGTGGGATTATGTGTATGATAAAGACAAGCAGAACTGGCCTTCAGAAGACAAAAGACAAAATGTTAAACCTTAAAATCAATATTGTTGAACAGGAAGCATGAATTTCCCCTTTTTCCTTTTTAAAGCTCACATAACTGTAAAATCAAGTATGGAAATAATTTTCATTTGGGGTAATTAACATTGTATCAGAAGAAATGGCTGATCATTTTTATCTCCTTTTCCGGATGCCACTACAATTGAGCCTGAGTTTATGCTCAGGACAGTGTCCCTTGCTGCAGCATAAAGCAATTGTTTTTTCTCTTTGCACTGAACTCTTTTTCATTGCCTCTATATTGTCAGACATGTTAAGAATAAAGACTCAAAGAATATAAACAAATTTAGCAACAACGACGTGTAAAGATGAGTACTTCTGTTCATTATATGTATCATGAAAGTGCCATGTGCTGTGTTTTTCATCTCTCCTTTCATTTTATTGGATGGGCATTACTTAGCTCCCCTAGATGGACAATACCATTTGTGTGATGTGCTGATTTTTGTCACCTATTTAGCTTTTAACCACACTTGTGTCTCTCTGACAAATAACCCAACAAGCAGTTATTTATCAAATTATCTTTAAACTTCTGGCTCTGTAAGATCTTTTTCATACAAATGTGGGTAAACATGCATGCCAATGACCATACAGAAAAAATCACTTAATAATAGTTGATATGCTATTATCTCTTCTTCTCCCTTATGACTGTAAGATTGGAAATCTGTTTGCATTCAAAATACAGTTTATTTTACTGATCTTTGTACTATTCAGTGGTATCTACAGGGTATGTAATTCACTGGATAATGCTGGCTATTATTTTTGCCTCCTGGATCCAAAAAGGAACATGCTGAGTAGAGATTGTAACTTTTCAGTGGTATAGAATTATGTATTACTGACTCAGTGATAAACCAGTCGCTAATTTGGTCTAATTTTGGTTGCTGATATTATTTTGTGAAGTCATTGGCATACTGTCATCTCTCATTTTGCTTGCCAGTATAACTAACAACAATGTGCACCAGTCACAAAAAACTGATGAAAAAAAATAAAAATCTGCAACAGCATTGCATATGCCTGAGCTAGTTAAACAGATGGTTAGTTGTTTCATCATAAGTTGGTGTTTGACAATAAATGCTGGTTTAAGCTGTGTGAGGCTGTCGCTGGTGATAATGCCACAAAGGATAGTGACTGTTGTAAGTTTGATGGAGGTTCAAATCTGCCCAAGTGATTCTGCCTTCCCATGAGACTGAAGAATGGAACCACAGCCTGAGGTTTTGCCCCACTCTTTATATACTTAACAGCAATATAGAGTGAGATAAGCCCAAAATCAGCAGAATCTAGCTATACGTTCATGGCACTGCTTCTCCAACTTTTCCTCTATGTCTTGGTCTTCCAATCTGCGAAGTATATCTGCAGTTCTCACCACCTCTACAGACTACAGACCAAGTATACAAAAGAAGAATTTTAACCACTTAGAAAACATAAAGGGACTAAACTGGCTCCTTACTCTTGTCTTGTCTGATGAGAGGTGTAGTATGATTGACTTGAACCCGTTTCCCCTTTGAAGCAGCCTGTCTCCACTGATTAGAAAGGAAGACAAATTATTACATTGAAGAATGCATCTTACTTGTAGTCATTTTATATGAGAAGAGGTGAATGCAACTTAATTCATTTATGCAAATTACCTGAGTTGTAGATACAGTCATCTCTTTCATGTCTTTCAAAAACATGTAGTGTTATTAGAAAAATAATACTGTCCTTGTGCACAAGAACATGGATATAAAAGAAAAGTGTAGTTGTTTTCTAATTCTTGTGAATTTACTTATATAGATCTTTTAAAAATAAAATGAGACTAAGTCTAATACATTTCAAAAGAAAACATCACAGACATTCTGAAAGAGGTGGTTTCCATCTAGAAAATAAATAAATAAATATTATTATCTTAACAAAATAAAGTGCCTAAATGGCTTATATATCAAAAATTGCACATATAAAATTAAAAGCCCTGTTAGTACCATAGATAAGATGCCAAGCACACAGTTGGTTCCTTTTTCTCTCCCTCTCCCAAATACCTACAGACACACAAACACAGGCACAGAGCCACTGTATTGCTGCCCCCAGCTTTAGTAAACTAATTCTTCTCAGTCCCAGACTTGGCACTCGGCCACGATGCACTAGCAAGGATCACACAGCAAATGTGATCATGTGATCACACAGCTTTCTCATGTAACATTTGTGGCAAAGCATCTCAGAAAATAAACACAGAAGGTATAAGGCTTGGAAAGTGTCTGCACTCTAAGAGTATGAATGACTTACTCTTAACAGGGTAAGTTACAAACTGGAAAAAAGTATAGAATTCTCCCGTGCAGATTTGGAAAAATCCCTTGTAAGTCAATAAACCAACTGAATGCCACTAAATTAATCCAATGCCACACAAGGTGACGGCTCTGTTCCTTCACCTTGCAGAGACTCGGCTGAAGGAGAAATAAATAATAATTTGTGTGTTTGCATGGTTCTTATTTCTAGCTGCTTTGAGGAATGCAGTGACAATGTTTTAGTCTTGTTCAGACTGTACTGAACAAGTCTTAGTTCAGACTGTACTGAAATTAGCAGACTCCTGTGTGCATGCTCATATTTTCTCCTATAGCCTCATGATGTAGTCTGACTAAATGTGCTTTATTTTAAATATATATGTGTGTGTGGTTCTTTTTATGTAGTTTGAAACTATTTTTATGTCATAAGCAATATCTTTGATGCTTTGAAATCTATGTTTATAAGGCCTATGCAAGATGTTGTTTTCTTAGAAGCATTCAAAATGAAAGACTTAAGAAAACACATGTTGGAAGTGAAATATCAGTACAGTGTAAAAAAAGTTACAAAATACATCAAACAGCACAATGAATAATTTCATCTACAACTACACACTTTTATGACTTGTTCAATCACTTCTGATTATCACAGCATCTCATTTCCACTGTATCTCTCAAGTCCAATGACACAAAAGAGTGCTCTGCTTAGTCCTCGGCTTGGGTGCTCGCAGCAAGCACTGCATGACAGGCCACTCTCAGCTGCTCCTGGTCCCCAATAATTAGCCTGCTATGGCAGCTACCTCTTGTGGTTTTGCCTGTGAGAGACATTTGACACAGCAGACATCAGAGGGATTTTTCAGGTGGCTCTTGTGGCGTCCGAATGGCTCTTAATTAACCACTTAGGTATCCTCGTTCACTCTCCTGCTTGGCACTTTCCAAATGGTAGGGGTTGCACTGTGGATCTAAACACCGGGGAAGCACGCTATCAAAAGATCTTGTAAATGAAGGCTTGTGTAAATTATTTTTAATGATTCCCTCCTGGCACATCATTATGTTTGTAGTTACACACAGGCACTTCAGAGATGGCTCATCTTCCGTAAGGTCAGCTGCAGGACCGCCATAACTAGCTGCAGTCAGTAAATGGCTTATTAATTAGCACAGTGATTTTATATTGCTAAGAGCTCTGATGTATGGAGCTAGAATTGTAATTGTGTAGGATCGAAATAATAAGCCATCTCAGGGCTCCTTATGCAAATTGCCATATTATAAAATCATTACCTATCTAAACACTGAGTTTTAATAAGAATTACAATGATGAATTTTATGATAATTGACACTCAAATTTTAATCTCTTGGATTTTTATCATTTTGGTGGTTAAAGTGTGTTTCTAATTAAATGTTGCTTAAAATGCAAAGGATTGTTTAACAATTCTATTCAATTCTTCTAGTTCAAATCAGGTTATTCTCTTTGGTTATAGAAGATGCGCCTCCTTAGTAAGAGGTATATGACATTATGTATTACTTGTAGAGTAAGATGTTTAATTTTTAATTTTTAATTTTTTTAACAATAATGATTTTGATGGTACTGTATTGTCAACTGTGAGATTGAGCATAGTGCATGTCAGTGGGTCTGGCTACCATAATAAGAATGATTCAAAATAAGGAGTTAAAACCTAGAGAAGATTTTGAGTGCTCATTACGTTTAATAGAGTTTTCCTTCTTTATTTAGAATTCCAAATAGTTTAAACAGAACTTGAATAGTTTTAGCATGCAAAGTTAACAAATTTCAAATTATCATTTAGTAATATAGCATAGTGCAAAATACTTAAAACTAATAGATCATTAAAATTTCACAACAGTATTTGCTGTCTGATTTTATTTACACATGGCAATGTTTGTTTATTTTACATTTTTCCTCTGTGCAAATAACTGTTTCAAAATAGACACATTAAAAACAGTCTGAACATACCTCATTGGAGCACCCACCATGAGATCTTGCAGTGCTCTGAAACTGTCCTATGGACAGCAAACTACACACATTAGCACAATGACCAGAAAAATCCTGGAACTGAAAAAGGTTTCTCCTATGAGCTGATCATTCCAATACAGAAAAGAGAATGGCCTTGAAGGAATAGCTTAGGTCAAATGAAAAGCAGCAAATTGTTAAAGAATGGTGTATTAAAACAGACTAGAAGTCCATCTGTGTATTGGACTTACATGGAAAAGTTTTGGCAGTGGGAGTCTGCAGGGATAGCCTCTGTGAGAAGAGTCCAGAAGTTGCCCCATGTCAGATCAGAGCCAGCTCCAGACAGCTCCACACGGGACTCACTGCCAGCCAGAGCTGAGCCTATAAGTGATGCCAGTTGCACCTCTGGGAGAGCAGATTTAAGAAAAGGAAAACACTGCTGTGTCTCAGCAGCTGGGAGAGATGAGTGAGAAAATGAGAGAGAAGCAGCCCTGCAGACCCCAAGGTGAGTGCATAAGCAGGGCAGAAGGTGCTCCAGGCACGGAGCACCAGTTCCCCTGCTGCCTGTGGGGAGGCCCCAGGTGGCGCAGGCTGTCCCCCTGCAGCCCATGGGTCCCACGGCAGAGCAGATCTCCATGCTGCAGCCCATGGGGGAGCCACTGCAGAAGCAGGCCCCAGGCCAGAGCTGCAGCCAATAGACAAGAGCCAAGGTGGAGCAAGAAGTCTAGCAGAGCTGCCACCCTCAACTACTGTCGTTGAAATCTTGTAAACCTTTAGTGCCCCCAATCTCTTTTGGCAAGGATTTCTACAAAGCTGCTACAAATCTACGTATTGTACATCACTTTGTGTGTTTTGAACATAGTCCCTCTAAATTTTATTGTATAGATTCCTGTATTTGTACAGAAAATTTAAATGTACAACCAATTTCTATCCACACCCTCCATGCCATGATATTTTTGCAGATAATAAAAAAGTGTGGTGATCCTAAAACAAGCTAAGACTTCAAATGGAAAAATAATGTACAAAGTCCCACAATGAATATTCAGATTTTAAGACAAATGACTGTGTAATCTTTCTGGTTTGATATAAGGTCAATTTATAATGTGTGGATACAATTTGTATATACTTGTAAATAAATACAGTACATCACTATATATCTGTAATACTATTGTACAAAGCTGTGGTATAAAGCACAGAATTATGGAAATATCATGAGATCAGAAACACTCCCCTATTCCTGTAAATTTTGGCTTGTTTTGTATGAATGAAAATAAAACAATAGCATGCTCTGACACTTTCTGCCAAACTATCTCATTGTTGATGTAGGAAGAAGATTCAAAATGACGTTTGAAATAACAATATATAGATGAAAAATAACTACTTGTGTTTACCTGTGATTCAGAAATTTCATACAAAAAGCCTAAACAAAAAACGTGAAAATTATTATTAAAGTAAGCCTCCATTGTTAATAACCATCTATTGTCTTTCTTCCAGTTAACCCTTCAAGGAACTTGCCTTTGTGCTGATCTACCACTGAGATGACATATAAGAATGAATGGAGATGGACAGTCACCATCTGGTTTCTTTGTTTTCGTTTTTAATCATGTTACAAAACTGGTAGAATAGGCCTTTGTGTTGCAATGTGTTGCATGGTAATGACCACTCATGGACTTCTCATCTCTCTAGTGCCTTTACCATAAGTCAAGTTTACTATAAACATAACCATGGGGAAAAATTAAAATTAAAATGCTAGAACCATCGAAACTAGACTATTTATGTCTCTGCACACTGTTCTATTGGCTTACATTGACTATGAGGCAAGCAATGTGATAAAATCATCATCACAGACGTGGAGGATCTTTATTTTATACTACAGTAGTTTGCACATTTGATTCTTAGAATACTTATATTTCAAGTAAAGTACATGCAAATTCAACATACTATGTACATCTACAAGGCAGTCTTTGCCACATATATTAGCTCATGATTACGTGGTTGAATTGAACATTTCTAAATCCATATTTAAATGAATCTATGGCAGACAATACTTATACAGATGGGCTAGTTATATGATAGGGAAGAAGGCAAACAGTAAAGAAAAAAAAAATATATCCAGATCTCATCAATTTGTTAATGAAAACAGAGCATAGACATTATTTTTTTCTCTTGGGCTTAGCCAAGGAGAAAAGTTATTGTATGCAGTGCCAGATGAGAAACTGAAATTTTAAAATTTAGTTTAATAGCAACAGAATTCTCAAATCAGTAACGTTCATAGGCTCCTGAAAATAAATCCTACAGTACTGGAAGAAGAGTTGAGGGGGACTTCAACACATAACGTACACCTAATTCTTTCTTTTAAAGAAGTAAATTTAGCTTTTACATCTGAATATTTAAAGAGGTAGTTCTTGAGTTCAATTGTATTTCTCTGTGTGCCTATACATATTAAGTATAAAAGCTTTTTCTAAGAAGTTGTAACTGAGCAGGGCCAAATCTTTGTGCTTTTATATGTTATATGAGATAATTTATAGAATTCTAAATATCATGGAAGTACAAAGTTTCATTCATACCTTTTTCCTAAATTTGTCTTGAAGTTTTCTTTCAAGAAGAATCTTCCAGAACCTTATGTTTTGACAGCTATAAAGTATTACTTAGGAAGGGGTAGAAAAAACATTACTGTTCTCTTTAAACTAAAATGCATACAATTGTTGTCACACTTTAATGACTGCATTTGGCAGAGAGTAGTGATTAAACCAAAGCCAGACAACTACCACACTGTCTTTTCTGTGTTTTTGCTACTTGAACTCTGTCTTACAGGAATCCAATGATACAGTCTCTTTATGATCCTTCAAACATTCCTCTGTGATTTTTGGTATGCTGTGTGCACTACAATGCAATCAACATCTGCTAATTTCTGCCCATTAAATGTATTATCATAACGCACAAGCATGATGTTTTATTTGTATGGCTGAAATGAGACTTATGACCCATAATCCATCATCTTCCTGTCATATTTTTATATGTTGTCTGTTCAATCCCCAGGACAGTTTAGAAAGCATAAAGCAAAACTCTGTTTAAGTTATAGACCAGCTGCTAAAGTGTCCAGCTGAAGAGGTCATTGTGCTTTATTTTTGCTGAATCTAGCAGGAGTCGCTTATTCTAAGCCAAGCATAATACAACGTGGATATCCCCAGAAGCTAGCAGCTGAACTACCATGTCTAAACTTTCTAGCAGGCATTTTTTTGAAAATATTATGTTGCAACAGACAATGATTAGAAAACGTGTTCAGTTAAAAAATGCAAAACAGCAATAAATATTGGAAAATTTTAATGTTTGATTAAAAACAAATTCCTACTAATATCACATGGCTAAAAATAGAAAAATTAAAAATGGGGATTTTTTTTAAGAGATTACATTATTTGAGTTTAAATCACTGCTTTGTTTGAAGTTCTATTATTCTTTTTAGAAAAAAAAAAAAGTTACCTGGAGCTTAAAATTATTTTTAAAACTTTGTCATAATACATAACTGCTCAAGAAGTGGCTGTATTTTATTGCATTTTCATAAAAGTCTGACCAGATATTTTAAGTCAACCATCATGAATAAATAAGGCTTAAGAATTTGATTTGCCATCTTTTGCAAACAAAGCTTGACCATCACCATTTGACCTTCCAGTTTTGCAGGGTTCTGTACCAGTGGTTATGGAATAATGTGAATGGATGATATGTGCAGCAATATGTACACACAAATTGTAAATTGATGGGGGAGTTTCAGAGTTGATTTTGATTTTTTTCCCTACTTTATAAGAAAAAAAAAAATCCTGTTGTAATATAAACCTTTATCTCTAATTTCAATATTATCAATATATAGTAATTGTAGATATTCATACATAGGAGGAGAATAGATTTTTCATATTTTAATGTAAGTGGACACTAACACTAAGCAATCTAGTAGAAATAGAAGATGAGGGAGAAGAAAATAATTTAGTTTTGTCTTACTCTGTGTGACATTGAAGTGACCAATCACCACGAACTGTAAGCAAGGTCTCAGAATGGAGAGAAAATCTGGAACAATATTCCTTCCTTCACAATCCAACTTGTCCTAGAGCTATGTGAGTATTTATATTAAGAATAAATAAGAATAGAAAAATACATCTATCTTGGAAAAGTAGAGATGTATGCAGTAATTCAGTCATATGCATCCATCTTACATCTTCTACTCAATAGAGAGAGGGAAACAAAGAAGGAACAGCCATCTTTAGAAACAAGGTGCAGTAAGATAGATATAACTATAATAAATCTTGCAGGCGTGACGGATGTGCATTGGAAGAAGGGGAAGGCTGAGACACAAACTATGTGAAGTGCTAGAAGCACAAACTGTGCTAGAAGCAATCAAAGAGAATTCTGAATGGTTAAAATAATCTTGTATTTTATTGTGTTTCAT
This sequence comes from Anser brachyrhynchus, assembly GCF_964034855.1. Classification (NCBI taxonomy): domain Eukaryota; kingdom Metazoa; phylum Chordata; class Aves; order Anseriformes; family Anatidae; genus Anser; species Anser brachyrhynchus. The sequence goes on from NC_137695.1 coordinate 94,899,907, forward strand.
GCTTTCATGATTTTGTCAGGAGCTTTGATCGGTTTTGATTGTTTTTGAGGGAAAATTATTTTCCTTTAATATCTTATTCTTGCCTATTAACTAAGCCAGCATGGAGTGACCTGATATAAACAATGTTTCATTCCTGAAGGTGTATGAAACAATAAAGTCCAGTAGGTTAGTCAGACATATATTCTTCACACATATCAAGAAGTAACAAGAATTTTCAAGGTACTCCTGAAATGGACTGTAGAAATCTCTTTGCATCCTGGTAACACTGATGGTCAGTCCTGAGAGGTTTCCCTTGGGATTGTTTGCTGTTCTTGCAAGAGAGTCTTCTGGCAAGCAGAATAGGCCTAAAACCTAGGCCTAAGCAAAGGCCTGAGACTTGTGGGTAGTTATGACTCATCATATTCTGGAGACATGCTCCTCCCCTCACAATCTGACTTGTCCTACGGCTATGTGGTTATTTATACATCCTTCTGTGAGCTAGGGTTCTTTCCCATCATAGGTAGGTTTTCTTTATGAGAATCACCGCATATTATCATTATTTCACATTCTGCATGATTTTGACTCTTTTTTTTTTTTTTTTAAATTTGGTATCATCTTTGAAGAGACTTCTGGTGGAATTTATTGTATTTATTCTTCCATTTTCACACTGTCATCATCTCTAGCATCATGTGCATAATAGCTTTGTATTGCTTCCATTTTGCAAAGAGTTTAATTCCATGATGACTTAAAACTTGCTTAGTAAGTTCATAAAAGTCATGCCAGCCTCCTGTTTTCTCATCAGTGCTAAATGTAATCAGTCAAAATGGTCCCACAGTAAACAAGTCTTTGAAACACTGTTGTTTGTTTTTTTGTCGTTGTTTTGAGTATGTGGTAATGATGTCTAATTCATCATATGAACTGGTGTGTGCTTATTTACTAGTGTATATAAAACAAATTACATGAGTAAAATAGTCAAATTTCATGCCTTTAATTTCACCTCTATTGAAAAATTGATCCCCAAAACACTGTATGTCAAAAAGTGAAAAATTCTGAGACTATACTTATAGCAAGCCTTAAATCGGTTTATTTAAGGGAAGTCCCTACTATTTATTTCCAATTTATTTTGCAGTATTGTAGTTACTGTAGTTATTTATGACATTTAAATGGAGTATTTCTTTAGATAGTGTACTCCTGGCTTTCAGTGATTAATAATAATAACAGCTAATCTTAAAGAACAAATGATGTCTGAAGATACTACAGTTCAAACATTTTCAGGACTTCAACTCCTATTCATAATTGTATGCAATTTTTAACACACTTTTTAACCTTTATTTATTAGAATGTCTAATACCAAACTAGTGACAAGTATTATAATGAAGTACCAAAACAATAATTAATGTTTAATGAAAGAACTGCAAAGACATTGGCAATGATTAAACAGTGTTGCATGGTTCATGATGTATTCTGTGATTCCATCACTTCACCAAGTCACAATAATTTCTTCTTGTTGATTATATGATCGTCTTTCATAGCATGTACAATAATTAACAGGAAACATTTTATCTTGCTAGCAGTGTCTAATCTGTGGAACTTGGAGTGGACTTACATGTACATACATATCTGTGGATGCATTAATAACCAGCTATATATCTTATCACCCCATAATTCAATGCCAGGTAATATAGAATAAGCCAAGCAAATTGATTAAGGATAGTTTTAATTTTTTTTTTCCCATTTTTGTGGATGGCTTTAAGCATCTTTTTCTCTTTTTCTTACCTCTGTGAATCACTATAATAAAAACTTTTCTGTATTCTGTTATCTAACTAAACTTTGTTAGAGTTATATTTTTTTTCCTAGCTAGACTTCTGTTTGCAATCCTTCTTCATACAGTTTCATCAGTGCAAATGCACTTCCATCACTTGCAAATTTAATCCTCCAAGTTTCTGAGCTATACTTAAAGAGAGATTAACTATGTAAAACTGTGTGGAGGAGGTGATACACTATACAAACAGAAGAACAACAGAAGAACATAAATGTAAAAGAAAAAAAAATGCTGTTGCCAAGACATGTTATTGTGTGTTTTAACTGACCACAGATTTAGAATTAATAGCCAAGCGTACACCAATTTTCCTTGACCATCCCTAGCAGGATAATGGATAAAGAGTTATTTAAACTAAATCTGAATAATTATTATAAAATGGGCTTCATTAGATATATAAGTATAAATCACACCGCCACAGATTGTTTTAAAGTGGTTGTCCCAAGGGCTTCAGAAAGACTGGATGATGAAAAGGAAAAAGAAAAAGGGCTGGGAATGAGTCCCAAGAGAGCACTTCTGAGTGCTTTCAGTTTTACATTATTATATTATATTAAACATATTGAAAAAAAAAAATGTAAAGATTTGTGAACTCATAACAAAAATAAGGAGACAAGATCTTTTTTTTTTCCAAATATTTTCAGCAATTGACATTGACTTTGTGAGTTTTTAAATGTATTTATAATATTCTATAATTTTATATAGTAAAGCATACTGTCTGCACTTTATACTAAGTGTTATACACAAGGTGTTTGCCTGTATGTTAGATCATGCTGAGTTATGGGAAATAGCAAGATTTATTTACTTTGTTATGAGTTCAAATGAGGGTGATATTGGTAAAACACTGTTTATTATTCTTTTTTTTTTAGGAATTGCAACTTTTGGTATTATCATCTTTATTTATTTGCTTATTTATTATATGTTTATAAACTCTATAGTATATTTTGGAAGAATACATGTTCATATATGGCTCCTTTCTCAGGTCAGGAATTTAAAAATAGTAGTTCAGAGTGGTTGCTTGGAAAGTAATACTTAAAGTAAGAAACATACTTAAAATAAGAACAGCATACTTAATATAACACATATTTATAGCATGAATGCTTAACATTGTCATAGGTAGAAAAGAGTGACAAATGAATGTGCAGCTTCCAGATCAGAAGTTGCAAATTGTCACAACGTGGCCTCTTTGTACAGGAAGAACTGAGAGCTGTCAATAAATCACATCAATTTGCATGAAAGCCTGTCAATCTGCATATAATATTAACAAAAGAAGTTATAATATTAATGGAAGATAAGCTTATAATTTAAGAAAAAGCAGCAAAGGGAGTTCCTTCTTTCTTTCTAATACTTATGTATTAGAAGCAAGAGTAGTTTCATAGAAACTAGCAAGAGTAGTTTCATAGAAACTACTACATAATTTATTGTATTTTTTGTATTAATCATATTAATGAAGCAAAAATGTAAACATTTCAAAAAGATTCTCATAAAGCAAAACGAGTTGCGAGAGTTTATTAATACAGGCACTGAGCTAGAAACTAAGAAAAAGAAAGCAATCCCAAATACTGTCCACATTTTAAGTTGTTCTCATTTCACTCCTAAATCCAAGGCTATGATCTGTAAATTACTAATATATATATATATTTTGAAAATGGTAAAAAAAAGAAACGCAATGGAACACAAAAAAATCAAAACCTTAAAATTATTTTCTTTCATTCTTCTGGTCAGCTCTTGCTACCAGTTGAATTAGTATATATGCATCCTTGCCTAAATACTAATACACATGCAAAATCAATATAAAATTTTGACATAACGGTAAGTTTATGTGCCAAAACTCAAACTGCATACAGACAGAGCTCAACTCACTTCTTCACTGAGTACGATCTTACTTATTTTTATTTTTATTATATGCAGATCAACACACGACTGATAAACACTTCATGTCTTTGGGAAGTTCCTGAGCTTAACGTGCTAAAATCAATACAAAGGAAACTGTATTAGGATGCATGTCTGATGCAGCTGAGATACGAATTGCCTTCTGTTATCCACTGGGAAATGGAAAGGAAAAATGCATTCTGGAGAACCAAATCTCACTGTAGAGAGTGTTTAAAGTGAAATCCTAGATTTTACCTCTCAACTTTGTTAGAGAGAGTGTAATAAAACCTGGTTTGCTAGCTCTCTATGCTAATCTGCCACAGTGGCTGAGACTGGGTCTTACACTGGACTTCCATGAGATCTTGTTTTATATAATTTTGTTTGTTGTTCTTCTTATTTTTTTATTTTTTTATTAGAGGGAAGAAGAGAGCTCTTTCCTAAATGTCATCTACTTTAGGGCACAAGGCCTAAGTGAATAACACGGGCAATGAGTTGCATGGGAATTGCAGCTGGAAGAAGTGACATTTGAACTCCTGAGTTCAACATTTCCCAAGGCTATGCAGGTATTTGGTTGAGAGTCTCTGGATCTTTCCTTTCTTTTGGACCACAAAATGAATTGAAAATACTCATCCTGCAGCAAACATCATCAAATTTAAGGGCTTCATCTCTAAATGCATACTTTCTATTATAGCTAAAACATTTTTAAATGATCTCATGCCATGGATGTGTGACTAGTCTAGAAATCAGTACACAAAAAGCAGCTGGCACTGAACAACCAGGAAATTTTTAGGCAATCTGTTATTCTTTCTGTATTAAATCATTTTTCAAAGAGGTCCCATAAACACATACAAGTAGCATTTAATATTCTGCATTTTGTTTGTTGCCTTTTCAAGGATATTTAAAATAAATATTTAAACTTCATATTAATATGAACCTGGTAAGACAATATCAACATAACGCCTACATCACTTTTCCATAATAATCCAGAAGCATAAACTATGGTTTTATTCAAGTAAAGCAGTATTCTCTTAAATGCCAACTAGTGATGACATGCCATTATCATAAAATTAAGCTTCTTGTGCTTTTTCCCTGGAGCCTGTTTCATCCCTTAACTATGCAGAAACCTCAACTGCAGCATTTCCTGATTCTGATTATTTGCTTTTGTAACTTTAACATCAGTTTTGTCTGAATATTATTTTCTCCTTTTTAGTGTTTGGCAGTAACTGTAGGAAATATTTGGTCCTTGAACCTTTTTGTTTAAATATATAAGCAGCACCAGTTAACATGAAATACTTGGAAATGGTTGGGAAAAAGAAAAAAATCATTCAAGTTACTTATTGACACAGTACGGGCACATAAAGTGCTAGTCCTAAGAAAAGTCCTTGTCCTCATGGAGCCTGAGCCAGCGTCACATAGTACAACATGGACCACCGATGGCTTTTCAGTGTCATAGTCAAGATGTTTTGCAGAGGTAGCAGTGTGACTTCCCAGACATAAAACCTCCTAGAGAATTTCCAGACTTCAGGAACAAGCAAAGGAGACCTCAGCATTTGTTCAACCAAAAGTGTTCCATATCTTTTTGTGGCATGGCTTCTTCCCATTGTGAGTGCGTGAGGAGAGGAAGACAGAAGAACATAGGAAAACTGTTCTGTCCTTTTAATTGGTGAGGTTGCTCACTACTCCCTTGCTCACTAAATTTCCCATTTGCCATGCTAACTTATCTTGCCACAAGATGACTAGCCATCTGTGAATGGAGTGAGGACTTCATCAGGTCCTTTGAACTCCATAGTTCATGGATGCTGTGAGCTTGGGACACAGAAGTGACAGTGCTGCCCTCCACACAACTTAGATTTCTTGCGGCACAATAGTGTGGTGGTTTTACTTTGCTGGCACCTGAACTCCACCACAACTGCTCTCTTAGAAGAAGAGGGAGAGGAGAAAGTATTTTGGAAAGAAGAAAAACTCATGGGTTGAGATATGGACAATTTAATAAAAGGGAAAAGGAAGAAGGAAAAAAAAAAAAAAAGAAAGAAAAAAAGCAAAGGCTGCACAGAAGCACAGAGAGAGAGGAAAGAATCTACTTTCTAATTCCCATCAACGAGCGAAGTTCGGCCATGTCCCAGGAAGCAGGTCCTCAATACGCACAGTAGTTGTTTGGGAGGACAGATGTCTTCATAACGAGAGCCCCCTCCGCCTCACTAACACCCCACCCCCCTCTTTCCCTTTCCCTTTCCCTTTCCCACCTTTTATTGCTGAGTGTGACATCACATGGTACAGGATATCCCTTTGTTCACTTTACCTTTGTTCACTTTAGGTCAGCTGCCCTGGTGATGTCCCCTCCCCACCTCTTGCCCACCCCCAGCCTGTTGGCTCTTGGTGGGGGGGCTGGGTTGGGGGTTGGGTGGAGTCCTGAAGTCCTGATGCTGTGCCAGCACTGCTCAGCAGCAGACACAACACAGGTGTGATACCAGTGCTGTTCTGGGTACAAGTGCTGAGGACAGCACTGTATGGGTGGCTGCAGGGAAAGTTAACTCCATCCCAGCCAGATCCAATACAAACAGAGAGGCCAAATAGGCCAAAAAGAGCTTTAGCTTTGCAAGAAAATCATTTATCAACACACCTATCCAGGATTTAGATCTTATTAGAAAATACATGCATGTGAAATCTTCACCAATGGGAACATTTTTAGGGTGTTAGATGCTACTAAGAAAATACCTAAAACAGAGTCCTGGTTTCAGCTGGTATGGATTTTTTTTTTTTTTTTTCCATAGTGGCTGATATGGTGATGAGTTTTGGATTTAAGAGGGAAACACTGTTGATAACACTGATGTTATCACAAATTTACAAAAATCTGGCACCGAAATGCATT